>NW_026859223.1:0-31087 GCF_026571515.1 Ruditapes philippinarum
TCTTTTTAAACCCCTACGGGCAATTTTTTGGGCCCCAAAACATGCATCAAAAACTTTGGGCAGGAAGCATGTTTTAGGTGATAGCCTTTTCAAAAGAGTTTTGAAAATGGGTCAAACTTTAGATGAAAAACCCAGGTCCCGGGGTAAAAAAAGAAAAAAAATTGTTTAAACTCCCAGGGGGTACATTTTTTTTCCCCAATCATAAAACAAAATTTTGGTTTAGGATGTTATCTGTTTTATAGCTCGGGGTATTGAACATTTTCATCTGGATGAAAAAATAGGGTCACAGAGCTAAAAAAAGGAAAAAAATTGTTAAAATATCTTTGCGGTCACAATTTTGCCTCTATATTCAAAATGGTAGGATTTTTTCTAGTTTAAAAGCTTGGAAAGAGTTCGGGAAAATTGGTCATCTCGGGTGAAAAATTTGGTCCAGGAGCTAAAAAAAAAAAATTTGTTAAAATTTAGGGGGCTACTGTTTTTTACAAATATCCTTAAATTGGGCTGAAAATTTGTTTTTATGATTTCCCCCCCGTTTAATTTCGGGAAAATGGGTCATTTTTGGAAAGAAAAAAATAGGGCAACCGGGCCCAAAAATTGAAAAACCTTGTTAAACATTTTTTTTTTTTAGGGGATTTTTTTTTTCCCCCTTTTTTTTTAAATCAAACTTTTTTCAATTCGTTTTTAGGTTTTTTTTTTTTTCCTTTTTTTTTGGTTTGAAATTTTTAATTTTAAATTTTTGGTACCCTTTTTTAAAAATAAAAAATTTTTTTTTTTAAAATTTTTTTTTTGTTTGGGATCCTTTTTAAATTTTTATAAGTTTTGTTTTTGATTTTATTAAATTTGAATTTTTGGGGGTTTTTTTTTAAATAAACTTTTTTCAACTGTTTAATTTTTGGGTTTTTAATTTTTTGGGGTTTTTTCATGTAGGGTTTTACATTTTTTTTTTTTTTTTTTTTTTTTTTTTTTTTTTTTTTTTTTTTTTTTTTTTTTTTTTCATTTTTAGTTGCTGGGGTATTTTTTGGATTGGGGAATTTTCCTTTGTCCCTCGTTTTCCCTCCGGCCGTTTTTTTAAAATTTTTTGTGAACCATTTTTTCGGTTTTGTTTTTTTCCCCAATTTTTTTTTATTTTTAAACTTTGGGCAGGTTTTTTTGCTTTTTCTAGTTTAAAGCTCGGATGAGTTCGAACATGGGTCTCTCGGTGAAAACTAGGTCACAAGACTAAAAATAAAAAACCTTTTTGAACACTCTTTGAGGTACATTTTTTACCCAAAAATTTTATCAAATTTGGGCAGGATGTTTGCCTTAAAGGGGAAAAAGCTTGGATGAGTTCGAACATGGTCTTCGGATTTAAAAAATAGGTCCAGGGCTATAAAAAAAGAAAAACCCTTTTTTGAAAACTCTGTGGTCAATTTTTTGAACCAAAAATCATCAAAATTGGTCAGAAAGCTTGTCTTTAAATTTCTTGGATTTAGTTGGGAAAATGGGGGCATCTCTGATGAAAAACTAGGTCAAAGGAGCTAAAAAATAAAAACCTTGTGAACATCTAGGGGGTCCATTTTTGAACCCCAAACTAAACAAATTTTTTTCAGGATCTTGTTTAAAAAATAAACTTGGATGAGTTTTGAATTTTGGGTCAAAACTCGGATGAAAAACTAGGTCCCCCGGCTATAAATAGAAAAAACCTTTTGAACACTCTAAATGGTTTACTTTTTGCATAAACATCATCAACTTGGTAGGATCTTATTATTGATAGCTTGGATGAGTTTTGAACATTGGGGGCATTTTCGGAAAGAAAAAGTTTGGTCCCAGAAAAAACCCAAAAAAAAAAAGAAAAAAAATTTTTTTTACCTTTGGTCACATTTTTGCATCAATCATTTTAATTAAACTTGAAATTAAAAAAGCTTGTTAGGTGAAAAGCTTTGGTAATTTAGTTTCGAACTGGGGGCATCTGGATGAAAAACTAGGTTACAGGAGCAAAAAAAGAAAAACCCCTTTTTAAACACTCTAAATGGTCCCAATTTTGGGCTCCCAAATTTTATCAAAAATTGGTCAGAGAATTGTCTAGGTATTGCTTGGGAAATTTAAACCCAAAATGGGAAAATTTCGGATGAAAAACTAGGTCACAGGGGCTTTAAAAAAAAAAATTTTGTTAAAAACTCTAAATGGCTACTTTTTGTGATCCCAAAAATTTCTGTTAAATTGGGTTTAAAGTTTGGGTTTTTTATGATTTTTAAGTCAAAATCGAAATGGGTATCCCTTGGGGTGAAAAATAGGTTTAAACCGGGCCCCAAAATGGGGAAAAAACCCTTTTTTAAAAATTTAGGGGGTCAATTTTTGTTCAATTATATAAATTTTGGGGCAGGATGTTTGTCTAGGTAATTGCCTTTTGGGTGGTTCGAAAAAAAGCATGTGAAACTTAAAGGGCACCGGAAACTTTAAAAATAGAAAAATCTTTTTAAACTCTAGTTGCCCAATGTTTTTTATTAAGTTCCCGGAAAAATTTTTTCCCGAAAAATTTTTTTTTGATGATTTTTTAGGGCAAGTTTTAATATGGTACCCGGGGAAAAAAATTTGGTCGCACTGCCAATATATGGGTAATCCCTTTTTAAAACTTGGGAGTGGTCAATTTTTATCACCTTTTTTGAAAACTTTGGGCCCGAATGCTTGTCTAGGGGAATTGTTTGGATAGTTTTTTAATTTTAGGGTGAGCGATCTAGGGATCCTGGGCCCCCTTGTTGCCCCCTGTATGAGATTGGTCAAAAAGCTTTCTAGGTAATTGTTTGGATAGGGTTTTAAAGGGGTCAGGGGAGCGATTAGGGCCTTTAAAAGGGCCCTTTTTTTAAATTTTTAGTTTAGTTTTTTCTCCATTTTTAATTTAAATTTGGGGGGTTTAATATCGTATTTTTAAATTTGGGTTTGCGTTAAATCAAAAGATACTTTAATCCCGATTTTTTTTTCCCATTTAGCCGAAGATTTTTGTTAAAAAAGTTGCTTTAAATTTTAGAAAATAACTATCTGAATAATTGTCTAGATATAAAATGGGGTATAAAAAATTATACCCAATCTTTTTTGCCAAAATTTTCTTTAAAACTTTTTTTTTCCCAAAAAAAACATATGAAACCCCCAAAAAAAAGTGATAATGAAATGTTTTTCCCTTTCACAATTTTTTTTCATTGTAGGGAAATTTTGTACTTCCTACCCTATGTCTTTTACACCAAAAATCATTGAAAACATACAAAGAAAAAAATGAAAAACTTGATAATGGCTCGGGCCCATGTTTAACACAAGTCTTGTTCAAACTGAAGCTATGGGCGTCCTTTGGGCCCCGATGGTAAAGGGTCGTTGATTTTCAAACCATTTTGCCCCTCACCGCTGTGGGTTCAACCCCAAAGGGACTTTTGATTTTTTCATGTGAGGAAGCTACCCAAAGTTAAGGGAACCCGCGGGGGTTTTCAACTTAGGTGCCCGTTCGTCCCTAAAATGTGCAGGAAGGGCGCCTGAGGTTTTTTCCTCCCAAAGCGGGAAACTGGGCAAAACCCCTATCTGTGTCGATGTGACGAAAAACCCAAAAACAAACAAACAAAAAAAAACTAAGTGAAGGTGATACGTTTCCCTTGAGGGTTTTAGGGTGTGTGTAAAAAATAGAGGAGTTTTTAAATTTTCAAGAATATCTGGGACCCAACTTTAAACAGTAAGTTTTTTTTTTTCATTGATTTAAAATTAAAAGTGTCTTCTCACAGATTGCAAAAAAGAACAGGTAGAATTTGGAACCCAGGCCATTTTAAAAACCAATTCAATTTCAAAGTAAATGTACTATCTGTAAAGGGAAAAATAACTCGGGCCTATATCAACTCAGCAGGGGCAACTCGACCAAAATCAAATCGGCTCTCTATTAAAAACATATATTAGGATATAGATTTTTTTGTTTATTAAAAATTTTAAGGAGAAAATTTCTATAAATTTTTTTCCCAGAAAAAAAGATACTTAAAAAGAAATTGAAAAAATTTGGGGAGTGTAACCCGTACTATTTTTTTTGAATTTCTTTGTTAAGTACAGAAAATAAAAAGGCCCCAAAATTTTGTTAAATAATTTTATTTAATTGATAAGGGAAATTTTTTTATTGATTTTTTGTGACAATAAATGTAATGTATTTAATAATGTTTGTTCTTTAATACGACCAATGCTTTTTTAATGATATTTTTACAAAAAAATCTGGAGTAAGCAAAACATGTGTATAAAGTTGTAAATTCTTTTCCTTCACTACAAATTCACATACAAATTGGTACTTTCATCAATAAAACTTTTCAATATCCTTGAGTAGAGGTCTGTTGGTGTGAACAATGTTTAAACCATGAAAGTTATGATGAAAAACAATATCAAACGTAATAAAGAAATCATTACCAGTAATATATAAGTATGGGCCGAGTTGACCCGTGCCAAGTTGGAATAGGGCCGAGCTGACTCGAGGGCCGAGTACGTTTCGGGCCGAGCTGACCCTGATTCATATGTAATATGTTAGAAAACGAAAATCATTTTATTCTTGAATCGGTTTAAGGAAAATATATACATAAAAGATTGAATTGTTAACATTTAAGAAGGTGTGAAAAATTGTTCGGAAATTTGGAAATTTATGTATTAATAGCTTTTGAAAAGCGAAATTATGTGTGTTTATGGAAGGTAATGCCGTAAGATACAATTATGTTGTTGTTTCTTTTTACTAACGATCTATTTAAGATTACATTCTTATTAAATGTGAAGTATCATATTACTTTAATGGAAGTATAAATAAAGTGAAATAGTTATGAAGTTCTTACGAATATATCTATAATATTGGTCTTGATTTTTGTCTACCTCAATTTTGAGGTTTAATTTTATCAAATACATGTATAGTTATATGAAAATATAATGATGATCTCGCATTGCATCCATAAGACGTTAATGTATGTACAGTAATGTTGTGTGTATTGTATGTATTTATGTTATAGTAATATTCATGCTCGAAATTTTCCCAATTATTTATGTTTTAGGTACATTTTTGACTTGTCATTTTGTTTGCCGATTATATCACTATTGTAATGCCATCATGGGAATATTGAGAATGAATTACTACTACATAAATAGTTATTATTGCTTGTATAAATTCTTTATTTGAATGTCATTACTTGGAAAGCATACAGTTACAGTGATAGTGCTCTAAAGTTGCCTCATGTTTGTATCACTGTATATTGTGAAGCGTTTTTCATCACAGATGATGTAATTTTATTATTTTTTTTTAAATTTAATTTAATTCTAATTTTTAGTTAATGTCCAAATTCAAAATATCTTGTATTCTCTTCTATGAAAGATAAATGGTAATTTTAGAGCTTAAAAGAAGGAACACTTGGTTAATCCATCAATAAATGATGTCATGAAAACTCAATTATATTTCATATTACATTGTATATGCTTTCCCTTACCCAAAAAAAAGGCTCTCTGGTGAACATTGCGGCAAGTTTGCCGCAAACATTGCGGTGAGTTTGCAGTAAACTGCTTTCAGCAATTATTTACCATGCAAATGAGGTTTGCGGCAAATTTGCCGCAACTAAATGAGGTTAGCGGCAAATTTGCCGTGCTAACTATAGGGGAGGTAGCTTCTGTTTGCGGCAAATTTACTGCAAACCTCATTTGCATGGTAAAAGTTTGCAGATGTTCGCCAAAAGTTTGCGGCAAATTTGCAGCAAACTTCATTTGCATAGTAAGTTTGCGGAGGTTCGCCAGAAAGCTTTGGTAACACTGCGGCAAACTTCATTTGCATATTGCAGTTTCAGCAAATATGTTATGGCGATATTTTGGCGAACATTTTGGTAAAGTTCTGGCGAACAATTTTTTCAAACATTGGAATAATTAAAACTAGCTGAATTATAAGAAAACAAATACATATTGGTTTAACACATTTTTTTCAATAGAAAATAAAAGAAATATTACAAACATATCAGTAGAATAAAATGAAATTTGATAAATTTGTAAAATAAAGAAATTAATTCCCGAGTTTAAAAAAGAGATACATTTTACACACATTTTATTAGCAACTGATTCTATACATATTTGACTTTCATAAATTTCCATCTTTAGTTATGATGCTATCATGAATTGTTCATATTACTTAATAATCAATTAAAACAAGAGCCGGTTGAACCGGGGTGATCCTCCCCGACTTGGATTTGGACACAGAAAAGTATATCTTTTGAAGTTTCAGGGTTATGTCCCAGACAAAGTTCAAAGTGTGGTAATTCCAAAATAGTTGTAAAATCCCACTTTAAATAACGACGTTATGGGCCAGACACATTTTTGCTTCAAGGTCATGCTGTAGACCTTGACCTTCAAGGTAATGACCCAAATGTTGCGTGTGACACATCATCTCAATATGGTGATCATTTCGGTGAAAAACAGTTGTAAAATCCGACTTCAAATAACGAATTTATGGCCGGACACGATTTTGCTTCAATGTCATGTTGCGACCTTGACCTTCAAGGTATTGACCCAAATGGTGTGTGCGACACATCGTCTCAATATGGTGATCATTTCTGTGAAATAGTTGTAAAATCCGACATCAAATAACCAAGTTATTGGCCGGACACAATTTTTGTTCAAGGTCATGGTGTGACCTTGACCTTCAAGGTAGCGACCCAAATGTTGCGAGCGGTATGTCGTCTCAATATGGTGATCATTTCTGTGAAATAGTTTTAAAATCCAACTTGAAATAACAAAGTTATGGGCTGGACACGAATTCGGGTTCGTATGTACGTACAGACAGACGGACGGACAACCCGATGACTATATGCTCCCCCGAAATTTTGCGGGGAGCATAAAAACAATGTTTGACAATAGCTATTATTCAGCACATGTTGCAGTATTTCTTATTTATTGATTTCATGCCAATATACCATTTTGCAATTACAATCAAAAGTATAAATTTACATAAAAATTGTAACTTTAATGTTTGCATAAAGATTTAACTTTAATATACATGTAGCTTTAATCTTTGATGATAAACGATCTTTCAAAATGTTTTTTTTTATACGGGCGTTAGATTCTAAATTTCTTTCGGCAGTTTCTATTTTTGATTAGCGATGGTTACCCAACTTCTAATATTCTCTTTAATATACATGTACATTGTAATTGTACTTTTTGATTTTACTCTAAATGTTATAGGTCTTGAATATGATTTTCATTAATATAATTATATATAATTATCTTGAAATTCTTAAAAAAGAAATTTTTCGGGAAAGGGAAAGTTTTATGTGAATATTTGTTCATTTATGCGTAAAAATGTATTAAAAAATGTTTGTAAAACAAAAAAAGACAGAAAAAAATTGAAAAAAATAGGGTTTTTCAAAGATTAATAAATTTTTTTCTAGAAAGAATATGAAAATTTTCACCCGGTGAAAAGGTTTTAGATGTGAAATTTGTGATATGAAGGGGGTTTCTCAACAATTAATCTTTTAAAAAACATATGATGAGTCCCCCTAGATGAATAATAATAGATGTGAAATATGTGATAAAGTATTTTGTTTATCAATTCAGTTTAAAACAAAATTTATAAATTCACACTGGTGAATAAAAATATAAGTAACGAATGTGTGATACAGCCTCTTGTCAACAAAAGTTATGTTAATCTATTGATTCCAATATAATACCTTGTCTGGCTCACAGCATCTATTGATTCCAATATAATACCTTGTCTGGTTCTCAGCATCTATTGATTTCAATATAATACCTTGTCTGGTTCTCAGCATCTATTGATTCCAATATAATACCTTGTCTGGTTCACATCATCTATTGATTCCAATATAATACCTTGTCTGGTTTACATCATCTATTGATTCCAATATAATACCTTGTCTGGTTCACATCATCTATTGATTCCAATATAATACCTTGTCTGGCTCACAGCATCTATTGATTCCAATATAATACCTTGTCTGGCTCACAGCATCTATTGATTTCAATATAATACCTTGTCTGGCTCTCAGCATCTATTGATTCCAATATAATACCTTGTCTGGTTCTCAGCATCTATTGATTTCAATATAATACCTTGTCTGGTTCTCAGCATCTATTGATTCCAATATAATACCTTGTCTGGTTCTCAGCATCTATTGATTCCAATATAATACCTTGTCTGGTTCTCAGCATCTATTGATTTCAAATATAATACCTTGTCTGGTTCTCAGCATCTATTGATTCCAATATAATACCTTGTCTGGTTCACATCAGTTCTATTGATTCCAAATAATACCTTGTCTGGTTCTCAGCATATATTGATTCCAATATAATACCTTGTCTGGTTCTCAGCATATATTGATTCCAATATAATACCTTGTCTGGTTCTCAGCATCTAATGATTGCAATATAATACCTTGTCTGGTTCTCTGCATCTATTGATTCCAATATCATATCTAGTCTGGTTCCCAGCATCTATTGTTAATATATGCATTTTCCGATCTTTTTTTATTAATGGTCTGTACTATCTTTATACTTGCTGATGTCAGCTATTCATACATTGTATGTGTTATTTTTTTCATTGAAATTACTTTCTGTTATTATAAGTCACAAGTATATTTTCTGCAAACTAGTCAAATCGGCCCCAAGTCAGATCGGCCCCAAGTCAGATCGGCCCCAAAATTAGTCAATTCGGCCTCAAAATTAGTCAAATCGGCCACACAACAATTTCAAAAAGTCAAATCGGCCCCAAAACTAGTCAAATCGGCCCCAAAACTAGTCAAATCGGCCCCAAAACTAGTCAAATAGGCCTCACAACTAGTCAAATCGGCCCTAAAGTTATTTTTATGAAAAATCCTATTTTGGTTAAAATAATGTTATTCGCCAAAAATTACAAGGTTATTTACTGAGAATTGTACTTTAACATAAATGTACCAATTAAAAATAATTCATTACAAAATTGAGACAGTTTTGATGCTAGTGATAATTGTTATTAATGTAATTATGCAGGTGTGCTATGGTTGTTGATTGATTTCTACATTAAATTGCAATAACATATCTGAACATTTAAAGGTCGGTCTACGTTTTGAAGATAAATAATTATGTGAAAAACAAACAATTATCACGTGTCTTTAATTAATTCAGTCATTGTCTCAAATAATCACGCATTGAATTCGGCTTTTTTAACAAACAATTTTGCGTGAAGTGAATTTAATCAGTTATGTATAAAAAGGTTGATTTTTTAGAAACAGTCAAAAATGTATTTTACTAATTTTCTAAATGCATTTTTTTAATAGAATAGTTTTTAATTTAAATTATAGTTTATTGATAATAATAAATAGAGATGCAATGCTACTGGATTAACGAATGATTGATGCAATTAACGATAAAAAAATGAATAATGAATTAAGAAAAAAAAATGGGGCCGATCTGACTTGAGGCCGATTTCACTTGGGGCCGATTTGACTATTTTGTGGCCGATCTGACTTGGGGCCGATCTGACTATGAATGTCGGAAGGGAAACCAAGCCTATGTTAGAGACATGGTTACAGAAAACCCTAAGAAGCTCTACACTTTCATCAAAGGGAAGCGGTCTGACAGCACGGGAATCTCTCCACTAGAATGTGAAGGTGTAACTCACAGCGACCCAAGTAAGAAGGCTACAATATTGAACAAACAGTTCACTGGGGTGTTCACTACAGAAGTCACAACAGATGTGCCAGCCATGGACGGAGAAAGATACCCATACATGCCTCACTTCACAGTAGGAGCTGATTGCGTTAAGAAACTTCTCCTCAGCCTCAACCCCCATAAGGCCTCTGGTCCTGACAATATACCTATACAATTCCAGAAGGACTATGCCGAAGACATTACTCGGCTCTCACCCTCTTGTTCAACGTCTCTTTACAACAAGGAACAGTACCTTCAGTCTGGAAGAAGGAAAATGTATCACCTATCTTCAAAAAAGGTGACCGTAGCAACCCTGCCAACTACAGACCCATTTTTCTCTCACATCAGTATGCAGCAAACTCCTAGAACACATCCTACAAATAGCCAAATTATGAAACCCTTGACCATCACAAAAATCCTTTCAGATCAACAACATGGATTTAGAAAACAACGCTCAACTGAAAGTCAGCTTCTTCTTACTCTTCAAGACCTGTCATTAGCCCTGGATCAAAGGGACAAGTAGACGCCATACTACAAGACTTCATTAAGGCGTTCGATGTTGTGCCTCACCAACGACTCCCTCCAAGGTAGATCACTACAGCATCAGAGGGACAGTCAGAAAGCTGGTTGAGAGCTTCCTGTCTGGCCGCAGCCACAAGTTGTCGTTGAAGGCCATTCATTGCATTCTGCCGAGTTTAGCATCCGGTGTACCCCAGGGGACAGTACTAGGTTCCTTTACTGATCCTCCTTTACATCAATGACCTACCAAGGTGCGTGACTTTAATCAGCCGCCTATTTGCTGACGACAGCCTGATCCACAGGAAAATCAAATCAGAAGCTGACGCATTAACCCTCCAAGAAGACCTAGATAGACTCCAGGAATGGGAACGCAAGTGGATGATGTCTTTCAATCCCAGCAAATGTGAAGTCATACACATCACCAAGAAAAGAAGCCCCATCATTTATGCTTACAAAGTCCATCAATCAACTCTTAAACCTGTCAAAAGTGGAAAGTACCTTGGTGTCAACATCGCTAATAATCTTTCATGGAACATACATACAGAATCTACCATCAAAAAGGCCAACAACTCGCTATCATTCCTCAGAAGAAACATCACAAGCTGCCCACAAGACCCAGGCCTACAAGACCCTTGTTAGGCCAATCCTGGAGTACGCAGGCACAGTCTGGGACCCACACACAGCCACCAACATAAACCAGCTTGAAGCTGTCCAAAGGCGAGCTGTCCGATTTGTAAAAAGGCGACTACAAAAACAACCAGCAGCACCACTGCAATGATGACAGACCTAGGCTGGCCAACTCTACAGCATCGCCGCTCCAATGCCAAGCTAGTGATCGGTCTACAGGATCACGCACAACCTCATAGCCATCCCAGCTGCACAGTACTTCCACCCCTGACACTTTGGTGGCCACGGCTATGGACACAGATTCCATGTCCCATTCTGCAGAACAGACACCATGAAGTTCTCCTTTGTACCTTCGGCCATCCGCCTGTTGAACCAGCTTCCAGAGCACCTAGCCACAGCAGTCAACCTTGAGGCCTTCAAGGGAGGACTAGTCATGGGGCCCTTATATGCCGGAGTTGATTTTATTTTTAACATGTTCTTCTTTTAAATCTGCACTAATTCGCCGCACAACACTTTGTACATACACCCTGTACGTCAATGCTCCAGAGTGGGTTATGTACAGTATTGGAAGAAGAAGACTTGGGGCCGATTTGACTGTAATTCATATTTTCTTTGTTTGTAAAGATAAACTATAACAATAATTAACGTTCTGCATACTTTAACTGCAAAAAAACATTTCTAAAAAATAAATAAAATATGTTGGTGAATGCAGGAATGAAACATAAAATATGAATAAATGAATAAGAAATATTGAAGAAATAAGACAGAATGAATGAATGAATAAGGAAAGAAAGTAAGAAAGAAAGAAAGTGAATAAAGGAATGAAACATAAAATATGAATAAATGAATAAGAAATATTGAAGAAATAAGACAGAATGAATGAATGAATGAATAAGGAAAGAAAGCAAGAAAGAAAGTAAAGAAAAGAAAGACAGACAGAAAGAAAGAAAGAAAGAAAGAAAGAAAGAAAGAAAGAAAATAAGAAAGAAAGGAAAGAAAGAAAAGAAAGAAAGAAGGTTTAATGTTTACCATTTCACAATATTTTTCTTAATTTTATTTTCGTATTCAAATTGATAAAGCATCTGATACTTTCATTGTTTTTCTTAATTGATGTTACTTTGGAATACAACTAAAATTTATTAACGATTTGTTTTTAAAAACATGTTGTATCGTTGTATTGCATGACATCGAATATGGAATAAGGAAAACATATTTCAAGAAGTATTCACATGACATCTGAGAATAAATTTGATAAATTCCCAGAAATCAATTACAATGCAGTAAACAATTTAGTGACTGAAATCAAACGAACCAAAAAGCCGTCCATCTAATTTTGTAACAATCGTGTGTTAATCAAGAAGTGAATAAAGATAAACAGGCCTTAGCAAGGTGAACTGGTTCACATCACCTCGCATCACCGTTGAACGGCTGATGTAATTTAATGTGTCATATTTATATCGTTTAGGTTCTCTTCCTCCGTATATCCAATTGGCAACTTGTATAAATAATAATATATTATATAAATAATAAAAGAGATGATTTAAACCATATGACGACTGAAATAATAATAAAAAACTCACAGTTATTGAATTCATTTGTGTAAAAGTAAATAGATGTAACAAAAATGATTTCCTGATCTCTATATATGTTCATTTCGGGATGGTTATATAGAAAATTGGATCCTGCTTAAGTCAGGTTTTACCACGCATTCCACATAAAAGATGTTTTTATGAAATCATTTAATTATAGATCAGTAAAATCACTGTTTGAAGTTCGGATGCAAGGAATTATATCACGAGGGCGTAGCCCGAGTGGTATTATGATGCGTATCCGAACGACAAACAGTGATTTTATCAAGCGGTAAAAAAACACCGATTTACATATTTGATTTTGATTCTAACACAACATTAACAAATAAATGCCGTTACTCAGATATTAAGCTAAATTGCGACTGATTTGTATCCATACATATTTTCAGCGTGTCGCATTATTTCATCAAGCGATAAAATCACGGATTTGGATATTCTATTTTTATGTTATTTTTTTTTCTTACAAGACGTAAAGGCTATTGCGACTGATTTGTTTCTGTATTTATTATGCACCCACTTCAAAGAAGAGGGGGTATATTGCTTTGCATTAGTCTCTCTGTCGGTCCGTAGACCAAATGGTAGATGACTTCAAATTATCGACTTTGGGGTCAAGGGGTCAAAGGCAAAAACCGGTTTCCGATCATTATCTTAAGAATGCTTCGGCCTAGCAACTTCAAACTAGGTATGGTGATTGTTCATGACCAGTCAATGGCCCCATTGATTTTGGGATCAAGGGATCAAAGGTCAAGGTCACATTGACCTTGTAGGTTAAAACGGTTTCCGATCAATAACTAAAGAACACTTAGGCCTAGGAGCTTCAAACTTGGTATGGTGATTGGCCATGACCAGTAGATGCCCCCTTTTGATTTTTTGGTCAAGGGGTCAAAGGTCAAGGTCACATTGACCTCGTAGGTAAAAACGGTTTCCGATCTATAACTTAAGAACACTTAGGCCTAGGAACGTCAAACATGGAATGATGATTGGTCAGGTAAAGTAGATGACCCCTATTGATTTTGGGGTCAAAGGTCAAGGTCACATTGATCTTGTAAGTAAAAACGTTTTCCGATCAATTACTAAAGAACCCTTAGGTTTGGGACCTTCAAACTTTATATGATGATTGGTCATGACCAGTAGATGACCCCTATTGATTTTGGTCAATAACTTGAGAACGCTTAGGCCTATGAACTTCAAACTTGGTATGATGATTGGTCATGACAAGTAGATGACCCTTACAGATTTTGGGGTCAAGGGTCAAAGGTCAAGGTTATTTTCAGCAGTTTTATCCCTCATCGTAAGGTCACATTGACATTGTAAGTAAAAAAACAATAACTAAAAAACACTTTTGCCTAGGAACTTCAAACTTTACATGATGATTGGTCATGACCAGTAGATGACCCCTATTGATTTTGGGGTCAAGGAGTCAGTGTCAAATTGTCGTTGTACTTTAAGATGGATTCTGACCAATAACTCAACAACTCAAGTTGCTTTGGTTGATATTTTTGTATTAAACTAAAAATGCTTTTGGTATACACATTTGAAGATCTTATGTAATATAACAACTTGGCTGTCATTAATTCGGCCTACATGATTTATAAAATTTATGCATATTTTATTTGTTGAGATTTGTAATAACTTAAATTGCTGCAGATAACCCTTATTAAAATTTGGTTCACTGGGTCAAAAGTCATGCATAATAACCTGATCACATGACTAATTGGCTGCCCATTGGGGGCATACATGTTTTACAAACATATCTTGTTTTCCGGGCGTAGTTTTATCAATTTCAGACTTTGGTTTAATTGAGATTGCAAAAAGGCGGATTAGTCTACCCAATTTTTCTGTATAAAAGTTAACAAAAAGGATGATTATTCCGTCTTTTATGTTCTTTTCTTCAGACAACTTAAAGAGATATAAATTATGTCTTTTTGAAAAAAGGCAGATTAGTCCTCCATTTTCTTGAATCATTTTAGATTGTTTCAGTTTTGATTGATTAGTGAAGATGTGTATTTATCCGTCTTTTCAGATAAGTTTTATTATATGTCTTAACTATATTTAGTCCTTGGTTCGATTTTCAATGCAAAAAGGCGGACTAGTCCTCCATATTGTCTTACCTTTTTTCACTTGTGATTTGAAAGTTAATGAAAAGGAGGATCAATTAGGTTTTTTGCACTGTTTTAGACAACTTATATATTCAGAATTTATTTTTAATGTTATTTCAATAGGGTTCATGTACTGGTCATGACCGATTGCCATTCGAAGTTTAAAGTTCCTAGGCCTAAGTGTTCTTTAGATATTGATCGGAAACCGTTTTAATCTACAAGGTCAATGTGACCTTGACCTTTGTCTCTTTGACCCCATAATCAATAGGATTATCTTCTGGTCATGACCAATGACCATACCAAGTTTGAAATTCCTATAGGCCTAAGCGTTCTTTGATATTGATCGGAAACTGTTTTTACCTACAATGTTAATATCATCTTGACCTTTGACCCCTTGACCTCAAATTCTATAAAAGTCATCTACTGGTCATGACCAATCACCATACCAAGTTTGACGTTCCTAGGCCAAATTAAGGGTTCTTTAGTTATCATTCGGAAACCATTTGGTCTATGGACCGACAGACAGACTAATACAAATCAGTCGCAATTTAGCTTAATATCTGAGTAATGGCATTTATTTGTTAATATTGTGTTAGAATCAAAATAAAATATGTAAATCGGTGTTTTTTTATCGATTGATAAAATCACTGTCGTTCGGATGCGCATCATAATACCACTCGAGCTACGCCCTCGTGATATATATAATTACTTGCATTCGAACTTCAAACAGTGATTTTATTGAGCGATAAATGATTTCATAAAAACATCTTTTATGTGGAATGCGTGGTAAAACCTGACTTAAGCAGGATCCAATTTGTTTAACTAACCATCCCAAAATGAACACAGAGATCAGGAAATCATTTTGTTAGATCTATTTACTATTACACAATTGAACACAATAACTGCGAGGTTTTTTATTATTGTTTTAGTCGTCATATGGTTTAAACCTTATCATGTAAAATGTGTGATAAAGCATTTTTTCTACGAAGTCATTTGACCTGGCATTTGAAAATACACACTGGCGAGAAAAATCATCAGTGTAGTATATGTGATAAAACATTTTATAAGAAGTACTTCAAGCAGGCATATGATAATACACACTGGCGAGAAGAGTCATTAATGTAAAATATGTGAATATTTTTTTCAACGAGGCCATTTGATCAGGCATATGACAACACACAATGAAAGATAATATACATCCAAAGAGTGTAGCAGATGTGGATGTATGTGTTACTGTACTCAAACTTGTTAAGTAATGGGCAAAAATTGTTACAAATGTGGGGGCCGCAATCACTTTGGGAATAAATGTAGAAGTTCTCGCAAACAAAACTTCAACCAAAATAATTATAGACAAAAACAATTATAGATAGGGAATATCGCGTCTGTCTGCCAAATTGATTCTAATAATTCTGAATCAGTAGATGGACACAAAGATAAAATGTAACTAAAAAGGTTCAAACAAATAATCAACCATTAAAAAATTATAGTGCTACTACCAAGAAATCTGATTTAAGTTCTGTTAGAAAATCTTCACGTGAAATTGAATCAAATTCAAATTCTCAGTCTGACAGTGCTGATTTTGACAATCTAGAAGTAATTAAGATTTGAAACCAATATGACAAAAAAATACTGTGGTTGTCTCTGTTAATAACAAAAAGACAAATGCTTTATGTGACACTAGTGCAACAATTTCTTGTATAAGCCAATCTTTTTTGATAAGGCATTTGGGCATAAAAAAACCTAAGTTAGAAAATAGTCCCTTGAAAAGTATTTTTGGCGAAGGAGGTACCCGACATTCGGTCAGCGGATTTGTAAAGATATAGATCTAAGTTTTGGTTCCATGAAACTTAATTATCATTTTTATGTTATAAAAGACTTGCACCATTCTGTTATTTTGGGAATGGATTTTTTTAGACTCCCATGAAGTTATCATTGACATGAAAAACAATTTGTCACTGTTGAAAAATGTTTAGGTTTGCAGTTTGAGCACTTGTAGAGCCTACCCAAGGACAAAGAAACATACAGTTATTAAACCAAATTCAGAATCTCGAATTCCTGTTAAAATAGCAAGGGTAAAATCTGACCAAGAAATTGTATTGGAACAATTTTCGACATGACACAATTGAAATTTAATTGGAGCAAAATGTTTGGTAAAAGTTTAAAATGGCAAGAGTGTAATTAGAGTAGTAAATCCTATCTGGCTCCAAACAAAATTTTTGCAATTGTATCTGATATGACCGATAATAAGGTTTTCACTTTTAATATTGAAGATGCATTATTTCAAGATCTTAGAAATAGTAATATTCAAAAGAGTCAAGAGAAAAAGAAATTTGATTTTAATCTAGATGATTCTAACTTAGATCAGAAACAAAAGAAACAGCTATTAGATTTTCTGCATAGTAATGAAGACATTTTTTCAGAAGGGTTACATGATTAGGGTGTACTCATTTGCAAACTCATAAGATTGACCAAAAAGGGGGAAAGCCTCCCCCTGTTTAGGAAATTTCCAGCTGATTTGGCCCCAAGGCCCCCAAATGCCCTAAGAAAAAATACAGAGAACATTAAAAAAATTTACAAAGGGGATGTTTTAAAAGAAAAAAAGCACTTAAATGGGCACTCTCCCGTAGTCTTATTTTAAAAAAACCGGGGGCCCATTAAAATCGCCCTTTCAAGTTGAAAAGAAGGTTAAAAAAAAAGGGGAATCCCACGCACTTTTCCCAAAGCCCAAAAACTTTAAAAGATATTTTCTGATTTCCCATTGGACCAAAAATAATTTATTTAATTCCCTTTTTACCTTAAAGGTTAAAAACAATTTTTGGGGAAGGCCCCCCTTTTATGAAAAAAAATTTTCCCGGGAAAAAATGCTTTTAAAATTTTTTTATGATGGCCCTATTTTTCACCCTTTTTTAAAAATTAGTTTGGGCTTCAAAGGGGCCCAGCAAAATTTTTAAAACACAATGATGAAAGTCTTTTCAGGGGATTTTCCCTTTAAAATGTTTTGTGCTATAAAGATGAAAGAAAACATTTTTTTTTACTCCTTTTCCCGGGGGGATTTTAAAAAAATTTTTAAGGAAGGGGTTTTTCCCCTTAAGGGGTTTCGGACTTTAAGTGTCCTTTAAAAGTCATTTTGCCCCCAAAAGGGAAATTTTATTACCTTGGGGCCCTGTAATAAGTATGAGTGGGGTAGAGGGCCTTTCCCTTTTAGAATTATAAACCCATGCAAAAACATCTTTTTGGGCCAAATTTCCCTTTAAAATCCCAGTCCGCCCCCCAGGGGAAAAATTTTAGGGTACTACATGAATGAAATTTTTGTCAGATATGGCGCAAATCAATTTCTATTGTAACTGATAGGGGTTCGTCCATTTTTCTTTCCAAAACTAGCTATTAAATGCTATCAGTGAAAATACATCAGGTCCCCCGACACAAAACTGCAAGCTATTTCACCTCAAGCAAATGGTTGTGTTGAACGACAGAACGCAACCATTGTTTCAGACTTTACGCTCTTAATATGTTGAATAGAGATCAAAATAAGTGGAATTTACTGGTGCCTTACTGCTCTGATGGCTGTGAGGTCAACACCTTATATAGAACTTCAGGCTACAGTCCTTTTAAAATGTTGTATTGGAGGTGATATGCGATTTCCCTTTGATACAAACACTTATCCCGAGAGAATCTTTAGGTCCCGAAACGAAAGCTCATTAGAACCCAATTAATAAATGACTGAAATTAATACATGGGCCCTTTTAAAAAATAATATGAAATTTAACCCAAAAAAGGACAGTAAAACCAAAAAAATTTAAAAGTTTAAAAACCAAACCCAAATAAAGGGAAAAAAATGAAAGTCAAATCCAAAACCCCTCCCAAACTTTATGCCCCAAATTGAACCAAAATGTTAATGAAAAAAACACCCAAAAAAAACCCCGGGATTGTCAGGGCAAAATAAAAAATAAAATGGATTTGGCCCCCCATTATATCTTAAAAAAAAAGGGCCCTTTGTTCATTTTAAATTGCCCCGACAGTTTAAAAATAAAAAACTTTTCAAATCACCTGGTTTAAAGCCCAAGGGGCACTTAAAAAACCCTATTTGACCTAAAAATTATAAAGGCCCAATTTTCAAGGACCCAAAAGGGGGGGGGAGGGTTTTTGATGATAATGTAAATATGAATTTATGAAAATAATATTTCTCCCAAAAATCCCCAAACCCAAAATCACCCGATCAAAGGTTTTGGAAAAGGGGGGGGGTTTTCTTTTAAAATTGCCAGGGGACATTCCCAAACCCTTTTGAAAAAATTTAAAATAAGGAAAAATGGCCCCAAAAAGAAAAAAAAAACAAAAGGAAAAAAAAACAGTTCAGTTTTTTGGGCCCTATGCCAAAAAAAATTCTAAAAACAAAAATTTAAAAAAATCAGGAAAAAGGGAATTTTTTTTTGAAAGGGGTCATTTTGGAAAAAAGAAATTAAAACCCCCCTTGGGGGGAAACTGAAGATTTTGTTAGTGAAAAGCTTAAAAAACCCATTTCTTTGTTGGAACACCTTTTTAAAATTTGGAAAAACGCCCAAAAAAGGGAATTTTTAGGATTACCATTAAAAAATTAAAAAGGGGAAAAATGCCCCCTTAATGGGGATTTGGAAAAAAGTTAAAAGGGCGGCATTCCTATTTTTTATGTTTTGTTTTACCTTTATGTTTTTTGTCCCCAGTTTACTTCCCAAAAGGTTACTATTGTTTAAAAAATTTTTTTGTACCCCCAAAATGGGTTTTTTATTTACTTTTTATTTAACATATTTAAATTTATTTTTTTTGAAAAGAAAAGTGGTTTGGGGGGGGTTCCCTTTTTGGGGAATTTGGGGGTTTTAAAAATATGCATTTTGTTATTTTAAGACATATTTTATTTATAAAGATTTTTGTATGTAAATTTTCCCGTTTTGTTTTAAATTTATTTTTGTGTTTGGGGTTATTTTTAAAAAGGTTCCTTTTCTTTAGTTACTAATGGGTATGTTTGTTTGCGCTAATTTCATATATTTGGGTTTTGGTGTCTAAAGTAGTGGGTTTTTTTTGTGTGTTTGTGTCATTGGGCCCGGGGGTGATTTTCTTTATCTGGGGTCTGATGTTTTCCACCCCGGTTTTTGGTAAGGAACCCGCATTTGGTTTAATAATGGCTTGGGATTTAGAAAGGGAACCCCCCACGCCCTTAAAAGGGGAAAAAGTGGATTTGAAACCCCCCCACTTTAGGTTTTAAATTTTAATTACCCCCAAAGGGGATGAAATTTTAAAAAAAAATAAAGGCCCGTTTTTAAAGAGGGGAAAACGGTTTTTTTAGTAGGGCATTTGTTTTTGAAAATTAAACAAAAAAAAGCAAGAAACAGAAGTGATAAACAAAACACAAAATTTATTAATTTAAAAGAAAATTTAAATTTCCCGAAGGGGGAAAAGTTTTTTGTTTAACCCAAAAGCCGTACAAAAAAAGCCCTTTTTCCTATTTATTGGTGGGTCTATTTAAAAAAAATATTTGGGGACCCCGCAACATACTAGTATATTAAAATGTAGGGGAAATTTAAGCTTTTAATGTATCTAAAAATGCTTTTAACAAAGTTGTCGTAGGATTCTTAGTTCTGTTGAACAGAAGGAAAAATGATTTGGCTTCATATATTCATACCTCAGATATCAGAATGAATAATATAATACAAGGCCTGCAACAAAATGAAATAGCTATTCAAGTGGCTCAACAAATTTTGCAACGGTCAGTAAAATGATCTTGAAAAAATCTTTTCTACCATTTTAGTCCTTATTATGCAACAAATTCAAAAAATCCCGACAGTTGGAATCTATGTTTTTTTAAATTATTGGGTGGTATACTATGATTTACTTGAAGGAACACTATATATCACCTTTTTTGATATCACCACATGTAATGGAGAAGACTGTTTTGGATTTTGAAAAATAGATAAATACAGAATCCCTAAAGAAAGACCAACATGGCAAAATTGAAAATGTTGCAGGCTCGGTTTGATTGAGCCTGTTCATGCCCGGGTTTCGGGGAAAGGGGCAAGGGTTTCCGCCCCGCCCCTAGACCCCGGCCCCTTTAAACAGATTCAACTTTAAAAATGACAGTAAGGGAAAATTTTGAATTTTAAAAAAAATCCCCAGATGCTTTTATACGGCCCGGGTTTTCATGGAATCTTCCAAAAGTGACCTTCCGTGGGCCAAATTCCCTGAAAAACGGGGGGGGATGAAAAAATTTTTTCATTTTAAATTTTAAAGGATTCTCTAACAAATTTTAAAAACCCCAGAGATAAATATGGGAAAATTTTTCCCAAAAAACATGAATTTAGGGGGAAAAGGTCAAAAATATTATAAACTGTTAATTTCCCCATCTTTCCCCTTTTTCACAACCCTTAACATTACTAGTATTTTAAAAAAAATCCCTTTTCTGTACCTTTTCAACAGACTTTTTAAACTTGCTTACCACAGTTTGTTTAGAAGATGCCAGCATTAAATTTGTTTCTTGTTCAAATTGATATAATGAAATACAAAAAACCCTTAAAGAAGCTTGATATTCTTAATGTTCCCATGGAAATTGACTATTTTTGCATTTTTCAAAGGGGTGGCTTTTCACCAATGAATTAAAAACTTCTGTATGGTAGCCACTTTTTCAAGATGATAAGGAAAAATGTCCCCCAAAACCCAATATGTGACTAGATTTTTCAAGTGAAATCAAATTCACCTTTTCAACCCAATAATATGCCTTTCCTGATTGTTCTATACTTTTATATTGAATATATATTTTCTTGTTATTTTAATTTTGCAAATTGGTAAAAGAACATGTGGAAAGGGCCTGTAAATTTTGTGTTCTTTATAGTCCCATGTGAAAGTTCAAGTTTCTACTGAGGGGAATATATATTTACCAGGCCAGACTAAACTTCTTGTCACAACCAAAATACTGAAAAGTAAATTGTATCCCTGTAAATTTAGCTCTGTTTAGTGTTACAAAGTTTTCCCAATGACAGTTCATTAGAAAACGATTGGTAGTTCTTCATTTTGTTTAAAGAGAAATTTGTTAATAAATATACCCACATTAAAAAAATATATAATCAATCTATGTCAAAGATTATCGCAAATGATAAACAAGAAAAGCATTGATGCAAAGCATCAAAAGGCGAAACAAAAAAAATTGATCAAAGGTTTTGCACCTATAAATACTTTAAAAAAAAGTGTAATTCAATAGTAGTGCTTTTACTTGTGTCCTGGGAGGATAGGCCCGGTTAGTTGAAACTTAAACAAAAAAGAACAGACTATGTTTTTGCCAAGAATGAAAAGACAATTTATAGTCAATTAACCAATCACTATTAATAAGACTCATGCCATAAGAGATATTTTTTTTAGATTTATTTTAACAGATACAATTAAGAATACCTGAGTCATCAGCATATAATAAAAGATTAATTATTGCTTAATTATGGTTGCAGACATGTCATTGACATATATTAGACATAAAAGAGGACCTAAAATGAACCTCAGGGGGACACCATAGGTACTTGGAGCAGTAGTAGATTGAGTACAGCTGCTGTCCATCAACCATGTAAGAATGTCATGTTACTTATGGCAGATGCTCTTGATGAGGTTCCATGAAGAAGAAGAACTTCTTCATGTGCAGTATATAGTGTTATCAACTGTATCATATGCCTTTTGTAGGTCTTAAAGTAAGAAGACCAACTGGGCTATCCGGTCGGCTACATATTTTCTCTTTTAATTAATGATTATGAACAGTTCTAAACCACAACATATTTCCCCACAATAGTGAATATAGTGGTAATCATGCAATTTTATCTAAGATATTTATTTGAAGTTTTCTTATCTGATTATCTGTTTGACTTAAAAAAAGGAATTAACAGGCTGCTGACTTTTGACATCTAGCGTTGTCATTAGTCTTGATCGAATCATTTTGATTGGTCAAATCAATCATTTCGTAATTCATAGAAAGCATTTTCCTTGGCTAATTGTTCGATTGTAATGTAATTTCGAATTTACACTCTGAAGTGTAAATATTAACTTGTACTTAATTAAATAAACGAGGATTGAAAAGGACACCTTCTTATTTCTGTTTTTAGTTAAGTTATATTTTTTCATTATTTTGTAAGTTAGAAGTTTCAACATAGAATTTATTAAGTCAGAATTATAGGAAATCTTATTTAAGGTTCTTTAGATTGTTTGTTTAATCATCTATGTATCCCCGTACTGCCTCTTTCCGATCAGCTAACAGATTTTTCTACAATAACTGACAGTGAAATTATATTAAAAGAAATTCTCTTTCAATTCTGCGAATATTATCATTTTAGCTAATAAATGCACCAACTTTTTAAAATTTTACCTGAATTATTATTATATCGGGACAAATCATTACTGACCCATTTTTCCTGTTCTTCAAAATTTCACAACCACTTTTAATCAGTTAACAAAATTAAACTGCACCACATTAAAAATTGTCCATACAATGTTAAAATATTAATCAGTTAATGTATTATGGAGAAATTTGACAAAACTCAAACTTTCAGATAAATGGTAAAAAACAATTTTAACCTGATTATAATGCCATTTTTAATCTTGATATCTATTTGCAGTGGTAAAAGCTGTCACAATTGGGGTATGGATGTACATTTTAATTTGCCATAACAGAAAAAGCATGTTCTCGAGAATTTTTAGGATCTTAAGGTCTATATGACACCATTCTAGTGAATGCTTACTGAAAAGTTTATCAAAAAGATAATGTTTTTCCTTGTTTAAGCGACTGTTACTTTTTGATGTATTACCTTTCAATTAAGAATTGTATGGGTAAAAAACTGAATATGTACATATTAAAATTATAGCTTTTGAAGTGCAGTATATATTAATGACTTCAAGATATTGAAACAGTTGTCCAACTTAATATCCATTTCAGCAGACTGACGAAAAAAAACTGAGTCTGTAAATCAATTATTTTTAGAAAAGTAATTGCGATTGCAACTGGCTAAATAAAAGATTAGTGGAAAACACACATTTCACATATTTTTTGACCTAAAAATGCTAGCATTTTCTTTTTTATCGCCATAATTTGGACATTGCTGCTAATAAATGTAGTCAAGGTGAACTGCAAAAGCTATGTGCTTACAGTTTGGTTACATGACAAATAAGGGTCAAAAATAAAAAAATTCTAGGGATGAAATGAAAAGTGGTTGTGATTGCAAAAACTGGCAGTAATGTGGATACTTTTAACAAATTTTGCTGTTTATATTTTATCTATGTGTTATGTTGTATGGATGATAACACAGAATTCTAAACTATTCTACACAACTTATTATAACTCATTTATTACAATGTTGTTAAGACCAGAAGCTCAAGTGAGAATGACCAGGTATCAGAGAAGGCATGAAATCATATATATTAACATAGCATTAATGAATTATCAAGTAAAGGGAAGTAATCCCATTAAACTATACAGCTTAAACATGTAAAGAAGTTATCCTAATCTTGATAATCAATAACATCTCCCTTCTGTTTGAAAATTGAGAAGCTCATAAACATTGTCCGCTTATAAATGTCAATTTATTCTGAGAAAGCATTTAAGCAAAATAAAAATAATGTCCATGTCAAGACTTGACGATCAATTAATGAATTTTGAGATAAACACTTTAATTTATTATGATAAATTTGTCCTAGAAAATGCCTTTCATACTGTCCAATAAAACTTTGTACTTTTTCTGTTTAAAGCAACAATAAACACTTACTGAATTTATGCCCTATTTGTTTCATTGTGTAATATATACACTTATTTTAACACAGACTGAAATTAATCTTTGGTTTAAACCCTGCCTGCCAGAAAGAGTTACAATAAGCTTCTGGATAAATGTTTGGCAGTTTGAGAGTATTTGTTGATGCAGGCGACTTTGACGTGATTAAAGGTCAATTATCAACTCTTGACACTGAGGCATGCTGTGAGGTTAACTGGTGTGAAAGTTTACCCTGTGAATCTGCTGTGTCTTGATTAGCTACAAATGGCCTGTGTAAATTGATCGTTATCAATGTTTAATGGAGGGTCATTATCTCTTGGCAGGTATAATCCCTTCATTAGATGTTGCCTGTTTCTGATATATTTGACCACCATCAGGTGTTTTTCTACAGAAATAGGAGCGATTGTCTAATTTTTTTCTTGAATGACAGCGGGATTCCAAGATTTTCCCTGCTGAATTCTAACATTTTCTATCCTATGTTAAATGGTTTAAGGGGTCTTGAATGTTTATTCATAATTTTTTTTCTTTTGAATACATTTTTGTTTTTCAAGAAGTGACCTTATTCTCTTAAAATCTGTTGTTTTTGGGAGTTAAATTCTTTTCAGACATAGTATAAATGTCCTTATTTTTTTCTCCCCATTAAAATTTCCCCAGTGGGAGAATAACCTAATGCTTAGCGGGGTAGCACGTAATTCTAAAAATTGCTATCAAGGGTCTGTCCCATCTTGCTTGCATTTTTTAGCAATGTTTTACTTTCTTCACGCATGATTCACTAAGGCCATTACTTTGGGGATATTGAGGTGATGACCTTACATGCTTTTATGTCCCATTTAGTTGTGATTCTTTTAAATTCTTTGTGATATGTAATAACTAGCACCATCTGAAACTATTTTCTGTGGCGAATACCAATGTCTTGAAAACCAAGTTCTCATTAACTTAATAATAGTGCTACTGTATTGTATTTTTAATCATGTCAACTTCAAAATAGTTGCTCATGTAGTCCGGCATACTAAACGAAGTAGTCTTGGTTATCTTAATGTAAATACATCAGTACCTAGTACCTGCCATGGTACTTGGGGATTTGCATTGAAAACCAAAGGGTTCCTTTGAATTGAACCTTTGATGCCTCTGCAACATACAGAACACTGTTGCACTTTCTGCACTATGTCTTTGCTAATGTTTTAGGCCAAACATAGAAATTTGTGCCCTGCGGAAGCTACGTTCCTGACCTGGGTGACCTTTATGTAGCAAATTTAACATTTCCAGAATCTTAGGAACACTTAGGAATAATCAATCTTTTGACCTTGTAGATGATATTTATCTACAACAGTGAGTTCATCTCTATAATTCCAGTATTCTAGAGAACTTGAGAATTTGCAATCTATTGCGTTTTTCAGGCCAGGCCTTGAAGAAATGATTTGTTTCAAGGTAATGAGTGTTGGATAAATGACTTCAGTTTTTGACCTTACTTCAACTAAGTTTTTTGATCTGTGTATGGCAAGTTTTTTTGTTATGAAGTGAACATGCATATTTGGTATTTTCGGAAATTTCTGGATAAGTATCCTGGCAATATTTTCCGAGACAATGTGTCCATTGCAACGGTTATTTGAGTGCCTGCTTTGGTGCTGGCAACTCAAAAATCATAACCATGTCACGCTAATAAGAGCCTTTTGTAATCTTGCCGGGGCACTGTATAGGGATTTCTTAACAACGCTGAATCGAAGGGTAAGCTGTGATCGGTTTCTACAGTCTTATGTGGCTTACCGTAGATATATTGTCTGAACTTTGTCATGCCAAATACATATGGCAAGAAAGTTCTTTCTCAATCATGGGCCCATGGACCTTTCTTTGAGTTTGGTCAAGGATTTGCTTGCAAAGGCTATAGGTTTTCCCATCTTGCATTAAAGTAGAGCACAGCCATACTGAGAACTGTCAGACTGAAGTACTAGTGCCTTATTTTGGATTCAAAATATAAGTATAAACACTGGGCCTGGACACTTCAGTAAGTATTCTTTGGACTTTCCTGAAATGCTCGAACTTGAGGAGCATCCCAGTGAAAAATGACATTCTTTCTTAAAATATTTCTGAGAGAGAGGATGAAATGATCTCGGGACTAAAGTTTGGGGCTATCTAGATAGAATAAGTTATCAAGCCAAGTATTGTCTTAAGCTCAGACTTGTCTTTAAGGCGCTTCCATCTCTTGGATAGCCCTACATTTTTTCGGGGTCTGGTTCGTCAAAATCCATCAGCTGAGAAGGATTGCTTGACCAAAATACTTTAACCTCCGAGACGCAAACAAAAGTTTGTCTTCGTTTAACCTAATGCCCTTTTGGCGGCACCTATCTAGTAAAGTTTCTTAGGTTTTATTGTCATGCTCTTCTCGAGTTGAACCATAAAACAAGAAATGTCATCTACAATGACAATCTACAACCAGTAAGCCTTCTAAGCACTCATCCATCTTTTGCTGGAAAAGATCTTGGCTGCATTTTCTTTTCAAGTCCCATGGGACATCTTAGATACCTCTAACGATTCTTGAGGGGTGTTTGAATGTTGTTAGATAACGATGATTCATCATCTAAAACAACGGACCAAGTAACCTGATTTGCAGTCAAGTTTTGTGAAATATTTTGCAGATTTTAACTGCGGGCAAAATTATCATCTAAAGGTTTTTGTAGGATAATGTGGCCTATGGATTGCCTTATTAAGGTCTTTAGGGTCAATTACAATTTCTAACTTTAATCAGAATGTGGCTTATTGACTTCGACCAATACTATTCACCCAATTTGTTGGTGTGGTGACCTTGGCTATGATTCCAGCCTTTTCCATAGCATCAAGTTCCTTTTTAACCTTGCTCTGAAGAGCTACAGGAACGCGTCGGGGAGCATGAATTACTGGGGAAATACTTGGGATCTACTTTGATCGAACAAAGCACCAGGTAATTTTCCAAAGCCATGAAAACTTCAGGAAAGTCACGCAAGACAGAATTTTTATTCATTTGCTCATTCTGGTTCTACGGACATTACAATCTTAATTAAATTGAAGTCAAGGCATGATTGTACAACCTAGGATAGAGGGTTTGTTTGTTCTCACAAACATAAAATTGTACAAGTTTTGTGCATTTCTTCTTGTAGCTGCAATTGGAGATCTACTACTCCTAGAACATTTAATTTCAGTGCCTGAGTAAGCAGTGAGTTTGGACAGTTGGCTTCTTTAAGGGAGTACTTGACCTTGAAGGATTTGAAAATCTGCCTCAGAAGGATGTTACAGCATGCCCCTGTGTCAAGTTTAAACTGTTTAAAATGACCTTTAGAGCCACCTGTAAATCAAACAAATACCTGTCCCTTTGAATTTGAATCAACTGCACCAATACAAAATTCACTGTCACTTGTTACTGTCACTGTTATTGTTTCCCGGTTTCGATTTCATGCACTTTTTTGTTTGACCTACACACAACTGCATAGTGATTCCATTTATGGCAGTTCTTGCATAGTTTCCTCTTGCCGGACATCGATCTTTTGCTGTGATGTGACTGTCCACAATTTCCACATTTTTTGTTATATGTTGGTTTTGTCTAACTCTTTGAATGGTGATTTGTGTTTTCTTTCCAGTCTCGTTTTGGTGTTTTGACGTGGAATGTCGTTTATGATGAATGTTCATCAATGCTATTGGAATTAGTCAATATCACGTAATTGTGCCTGTGCATATTCATGTGACTGTGATATCCTGACTGCTTTTTCCGAGAGTCAATGCTTCACCTTCTGTGATAAGTTTTTCACGAACTTTTTCCCGACGTAATTCCAATTACTAATTTGATCTCCGTATTACATCATCTCTGTACCCTGCATCAAAAGCGCTATCATTTGCTAATGTTTTTAGACGTGTGATGAATTGTTCTATCGTACTGTTTCCCTGTTTTTCATTGTGGAATTTGTATCTGCTAAATACAGAATTTGATTTTGGTTGTAGATGTTTTTTGAATTGCATCCGAAATTTGCCTTTATTGATTTCCTTTGGAAGCTCAGTTAATTTAAGAGTATTATATATTCTTGGCGGCCTCTGTCACCAATCAAAAGTAATAAGTAAGTAACTTGCACTTCTTCATCTTTTTCTCTTAATGCGCCACTAAATATAAGTTCTGCATGCTGCCTGAACTTTTTGAACTCCTCCATAGGGTTCTGACTGTCCCAGTTCATTGTTGGTATGGGTACACCATTTAAATCCCATTGTAGAGCTGTAGAATTAATTGATTTCTCTGAAGAAAGTTAAATGTTTGTGATGCGCACAATTTAATTTCTTTCCAGAATGCTTGTTAAAATCCGATTCCAAATAATTTTTTTATTAAATTCCTTTTATTACAATATTATTCCTTTAATCCCACTTCTGACAACATGTTATGTTGTATGGATGATAACAAGATTCTAACTATTCTACAATTTATTATAACCATTTTATACATGTTGTTAAGACCAGAGCTCAAGTGAGAATGACCCAGGTATCAGAGAGGCATGATTATATATATAACATAGCATTAATGAATATCAAGTAAAGGGAAGTAATCCCATTAACTATACAGCTAAACATGTAAAGAGTTATCTAATCTTGATATCATAACACTATGTTATTAATGATGATTCTTAATTCGAAAATGTAACATTAGGAATATCACAGGAACCTGAAATTCTATCCAAAAAAAATAACGATTAAAAAAATCCTATACATATAGGCCTACTATAAGTGTTTTTTTTATAGTATATGTATGGGATTTTTTTAAATCGTTATTTTTTTGTTTTGGATAGAATTTCAGGTTCCTGTGGTTTTATTGAATTTCAGTTCAGGTTAGCGCACACCACATATACAGCGTGATATAACCGTTTTGTTAAATTGATCTTTTCGTTATTTTCAATTCCATTCTTTGAGTTCATTTTTCCATCTTAGTGTTGATAACAATTTTTGCGGAAGTAATGTTTTAGTTAATAAGTTTTTGGATAGTTTGTAGTTAATCTGTGAAATTATGGTTTTTACTTAAAGGTATGTTGAATTAATTGTTGGCTACTGCAGTAAGTAAAATTTACGTATGTTTATTTCCTCCATGAGTGTCACTAAGTCCTATGTGTCCGTATTTTAAGAAAAATTCTACATGTATGCTTTATTCAGGTCTAGGATTTCATGATATTTACGTACAGTCTGTAAATGTTTGGACAATCCATAATTTTACGGATTTTCTTATCTGTAAATTTACAGATATTAAGTAAGAAAATAGTAGAAGTTGCTTTAAAATTTAAAACCGCAGGTTAAAATGAATAAGGTTAGGTATTAAATGATTAATTGTAACAGTATGCTTAGTCCAATAGATTAGACGTTAAAGGCTTGTTATAGTTTTATGTTGGTCAAGCCTTTACGTCTAATAGTTATTGCTCAAAAACGCGTAGCATTTTGAAAAATTAAAAAAATGTCTGTTGACTTGCCTTTCAAGCTTTATTCAAAAGCTTATCTTGCTGTTCTTTTCAATTGCACTGGTCTATCATTAACAAAAACTTTAAAAACAATGTACTTATCAATTAAAAATAAAATATAAATATCAAGTCTATTTCGCTCATCGGCCATACTGGTTAAGTAAAGCGTTTTACAGATTGATTCCATTTTTTGAACGGAAAAATATATTTGAACACACTGACTGTGCATGGGCAATTATTTCGTTGAAAAAAATATTCCGTTAGAAACTTCTGGACTCATTTAAACGCTTGCATTTTGAATTAGCCAATCAGATTTCGCGCACTGTATGGCGGCCATTTGTATATCAGCTGTACCAAAGAATTTAAATTAAATGAGAGGATTTAATCCATGACCTTGTTCGTGTGACAGTTCAATTATTTTGTTTTAAAGGTATTTATTTTTAGTTTTGTTCATCAATAGGCTCAAAATTAATATAAAATTACACGCTGTTTTAAATTGTTTAAAATTCATTAGATCTAAATCGATGTCTAATGTCAATTTTTTTGCTACACGATTTTGCAAAGATCTGTTAAGACCTAACGTAACATGGAAAATGAAAAATGTAAAATATCAGATTAATGAATGATAAATATGAAATAGGTTACGTATAGGTCTTATAATTAGGACTACAGTATGCTAAGATTCAGAACAGTTTGATGACTTTCAATTTTCACTTTTAACAAAAATTTCAAAATCATCATACAAAGATGAAACTCATCCCATTACCTTTGTAAATATAAACAATAAATAAAACAACTTGTCTTAAGCTGCGGATTTTATTGTAAAACTTAAAACAGCAAATTTCACATTGAATATCTGTAAATTTATGGATTGAAAAATCTTTAAATTTCTATACTGTCTATAAATTTACTGACAGTCCATAAATATCATGAAATCCTAGACCTGTTATTTACCAAGAGTCGCGGGCATTTCTAAAAAAAGACCAGTGACGTATGATGACGTCACAGGAACAAGCATGGAAATTACCAGAAAATGTTGAACTATTTGTATTTTGCTCTGTCATGATCTTTTATGCATCTCTTAAGACTTATTTCCTATTATCTAGCTCATTTTATATAGGTACCATTTTGCATTCACATGCATTTTGCTTTTCCTTTAGTCGTGGCTAACATGTATGTCATGAACTGCATGTCAACAGTAGTGTAGTGTAAGAAAACATTTGTCAAATCTCAAGTGAACTATTTCAAGTTACCTAACCAATTTATTAAACATCATTATATGACTAGAAACTTCTATCTTTAGCGATTTAGAAGTCAGATTTGATTAATTTATTCGGTACTTAACAGTCTTCAATAAGATCTATTAGAGTTTGTAATGAAACTAAAAA
>NW_026859224.1:0-33046 GCF_026571515.1 Ruditapes philippinarum
CAAAAAAACAGAATGGTATTGTGTAATCCGTAAAATATTAAACAACAAGTTATGTTCATTAAAACAAGGAAAATTCATTAAAGTATGCAACTTTAATAAGTTATATTTCAAGAAAAGATTTTGTGTGTGTCATGTGAAGAATAATGAAAAAAGCCTAAATATTCAGCAAGAATGTGTTTTAAAATACTTCATTACAAAACCGTTTGTTGTAAGAAGGGATGGGTCGAATTTAAACAGGGCGTATTTAAACAGGTTATTTAAGTACCACCAAATGCAAGCGCCGAGTGAAGAAAAACCGCGAAAAAACTAAATATATACCCCACTAACCCACGAAATACACGTGCACCGTTAAAAGAAAATATTTAAGGTATCACTCCATATTTAACATAAGGTACAGAAACCATACATAAACACTCATTCAAGCTATATCCGATACGAGAATAATTTCATCTATATGTGTAAGTTTAAAGTATGGATCAAGTTTTCACATTGAATAAAACAAACTTTATTGACATTGGACAACTACAACCCGTAAATAACTGTAGTTTTCGTTTGTTTACGTGCAATGGACATAATTTTGAGTGTGTGCTCGTATGTGTTTATATTCTGCTTGATATAGTTAAAAGTTATCTCATGCGATCTTTTATAGTATTTTTCTTAAAATTGAAGACGCTGATAGATATAGAAGAACAAGTTGAACAGATTATGATGATGATATGACATACGTAAATATTTTGGTTTAATTTGTATTCCTCTGTTATACATGAAATACCTTAAAGTTTACAAATATGAAAGAATATTACAATTTGAAAGTATAATTTTTAAATGAATAAACGATATTTATTTGATTACACCGTGAATATTGTGTCGTTTATATTGAGTTGTAAAAAAATTAATACTATTTTTATAAGACAAGTTATTGCTATTTTTTGCACTTATTTATTTATTTAGTAAGCACTGAGTATTTTACATTTATTTATTTATTTATTTTTTATTATTATAATTGAGATAAAGTAAGTTTTTCATATAAATAAACACACAATCATAATTATAAAATTAGCAAACAATAGCACAAAGGGGAATCATACACAGAGAAAATTAGCTGATACATATTAAAAATATCATTTATGAAAAAACGTATATATAACTTGTATTTCAAATTTGACCAAAAAGCAATGACTGTCTTATCGATATTTGTAGTTATAGTTTATTATCTAAATAATTTGTTAATGATTGGATCATTATACCCAATATATTTAATCTTTTATTTTAAACCATGTATCAATAATTGAAGAACCTTATTTATTCCCCTCTAACTAATACATCTATATTTTGCAAAAATAAATATATTTCTTCACCTCTGGACTTGTAATTTGACTGGCTCCTTTTGTTCTACCTACTATAGAAGTTTCACAATCAAAATGAAACAAAACTTCACGAGTCTTAACAATTTCAATAATTTTGCAATCAATGGTTTTACAAACGAGCATACCAAAAAAAAATGTAAAAGTGTTTCACGTTCCGATTTGAAAAAAAAAAACACGCATAATTAATGTTCATTAGAATAGGTTTGGAAGCTAATATATTTATGTGTTATTCAAGTTTGAAACAAATGTTAGTAAGAATAATTTGTAAGATCAAAAACCAAGCATGTGTTTCATTCCAATCAAATTAACTAATTAGAACACAAGCATTCCGTTTACTCGGACAAGTTGATACATCAACATTAATATATATATTGTTTATGGCTAATGTTCCTTTATTTTAACGTTATATGAGCTTTTTATAGATGAATTGGAAGCAATTTAATCCTTGATAATCTTTCTGATCGCACTGCTTTATTTCAGATTCGTAATTTCTGTTCAGATTTGACATGTCACAGGCAAGAAAATTCAGTATAGGATCAATTTCCTGTACTCTAGCTATCAGCATAACAAGTGCATCAGTACCATATTGGCTTGTTGAAGATTTAACGGCTTTTGATGGAACACATATCACTGAGGGATTGTGGGAGGCATGTATAGACTCACCAGATATTAAACAATGCTTTACTTTATCTGACAAAAGAAGTAAATTTCAATATTATAAGCACGGTAAGGGTTAAGAAATAAATATAACCACAAATTATGTTTACACACTACGATTTTGAATAGTGTAAGATAGACTTTTCGACACACCTAAATGTAAACAAATTTAAAAAAAATAAAACGGTTAGAAACCCCTAAATTATAACTCAACACTATCGGTTTAACTTTCATTTAGCTTAAAATAAATAGTTTCATTTGTTCAAATTAATTATTGTTACAAACATGCACATATACACATTTTTTTTTTTGCAAATATGAAATTAGTCTGATGTTTTTGTTTTGTTTTCAGTTTCTGATTTTGTTATTGCAACGAGAGGTTCCATGATGTCTAGCATCATTATACAAACTATTTGTCTACTATTGGCTATTAGATATAAATTTGTTATTCATATAAATCTATGGTCAGATTACGTTCATATTACATTTCTGATTTTAGGATGTAAGTAATGATCACTGATTTCATTTTCTTAGTTGGTACCGCTTTCTATCTACAGCTAGTGTCAACAGCATTTGCAATTTTCAGTGTGTATTTGATTGTCAGAGCAAAAGGTATACAAGAGGAACACAATATATGCATAATTGTACAAAATATTTAACTCTTTTTTAAAAACATTTACAGTCCCAGGAAGCACAATGGTTTTGACGTTGTAAATGAAATGAAAATATATAGAAAGTGGAGACTCCCCTGTTGGGTTTCATTTTTTTAATAAAATAGAACGTACATTAAATATGATGATCTAAATCAAAATCTTGTAACATGTGTGTGATTTAATTTCGTACATTTAATTGGAACAGTACACCATCCTTTCAAGAACTTGCTAAATTATTTCGACTGATACTGAAATCCTTTGATGAAAGTTAAATAAAAATGCTTATTTATCGCACATAGCATGTAATTTACTAGAATTTTCAATCTTTATACTTTTCCTTAAATCTTTTTCTCAGTTTTGATTTTATCGAAATGTTTTGTTCATGTTTATCCCTGCAGCTTTAACGCGTCTCCTATTTTCCCTGTTATTTTACCCTGTTAAACACATAGGGTACACTTTATTTTGTTTTGATTTTTTATATCTTTTTCGTATCTGCCAGGCTCAATGAGAAGATTATTGCGCAGAATAACAAATCAATATGGTTCAGGTAACATGTTTAAATATTTTCATAGTTAATATCAATCATTTAACGCTTGTAAACGAATATTAAGCCGTTACCATTTACAACTGCTTTCCGGTAGTGTATTAAACAATGTAATACGTTATTTACAATATAAACACTGTTGTACAGCGTCCACCGGATATAGTCCCTTAAAACACCGAAAACAAATGTAGAAAGCTACATACCGAGTACACCCAAGGTAATGTTTTAACCTTTTTTTTTCAAAAAGTAAAAACTCTTATTAGATACAGCAAATGCGTTTTGGGCTTGATTTAGTGGTAAATATCAACATCGTTCGCAAATGTCAACAAATACGCTACATTTTATCGCCAAGTTAACACAAAGTATTCAATTTGCAGACAAAAGCTTATATTGCTCTAAAACCTGAAACACTAAGCTTTACAAAATTGTTTAGTTTGGTAAAAATGATGAAGTTATGTTAAAACATTACCTGGGGTGTACTCGACGTGATGCTTTCTACTTTTTTTTCGTTTTTTTAGGGGCTATATCCGGTGGACGCTGTACAAAGCTATTTATTATCTGTTAAACCGTTTTGCTGTTTTCATTTTACAATATCAACAACTAAAAGTGCATAACTTTGTCATGATATTTGAAGCTGAGCTGGTTTTGCATTTTTTTATTATCATAATTACCAGCATTTTATGAAACATTTACTCTTTTCCTACATTAAATATATGCAAATAGCTTTTAACACACTTAACGGATAATTTACAATATACTGTCAAAATCTGAGATATTTTACTCTGTCTTAAACAGAAATTCAAATTTCTGAAATTTTGACTGTTTGTTGCATATGGAAAACAGGCGTTTTGCATATGCCCTGAATACATTAAAATGAAACAATTTCTTTTCTTTTCATTTTTGAGTTGTTAGTGACAAATGAACAAAGAACATGAACTACAAATAATTTCTAGATAATATTATGTACCGATAACCTCCCTTCAGTTTTTAAAGACATTGCAGAATACGTAATACTATTATCGCATTGTAAAGTAATAACATCTCTGGCTAAAAAACTAGATCTATCATAATGCAAAAATTGTTGATATTGAGATGTAAACTACAGAAAAAGCTAAAATTGTTAACCATATTGCATATTGATTAATTCATTTAAACAATATTTCAAAACATTACTTATCTCTAGATACTTCTAATGCAACATTTCAACATTTTCGTTTTTATTAAACAGTCACTGCTGATCGTGACGATGAGGGGACACAGCGTATACAATAGCTTGTGCATGTAGGACATACTTCTACAGTCTATGAACCCAACCAATCAAACCGAGCATGAACCATTTTCACTGCTTTTTTGTGGCTTTCCACTTAATCTTGGATTTTCTAAATTTGCTGTTTTCTTTCTTCTTTGCGGTGGATAGTAAGTAATGTGAAGTAATTACTTTGAAATAGTTATGTATTTGTATCTGTTTGTGCCATTGTTTGAAAATGATTGATTTCCGTGAATATGTAAATTATCAAAATTCTGTATCCTGTTTATGAGTTCATAAAATTTACATGATTTCAGCTGACAAATGAGAATTTATGTTCCATTGATTTACAATGACTTCAAACAGAACTACATGGTGCTAACAGAATAAATTGTACCGCTAGAATTGTTTTCATAAACGTAAAAAACATACCATTTGCGAATATGTTTGTTTCATATTCATAAAGTTCAAAACCATTCATTTAAGATGACATGTTTTATTTTAACACAAAACCCCAACCAACTGACATATCCTCCGATGGGACAACTTCATCAATAATTAAATGGACCCAATGAAGCTAATTGGCATTGCATAACACTGTATAACATAAAACATTGTATCGTTCATTACAAAAGATTTTAATAATTTATCAGTAGACCTACAGGAAACGTGCAGCATATGTAGTATTCATAGAACTACTTTATGTAAGAGGAAATCTGCAAAATGGAACATCATCTAAAGGAGAGAGGATTAAGTGCATGCTGACAAACGAGTGCTTTACATCTGTACTCAATACGTTTTAACAGACACATTTCCTAGCTTTAACCCAAGACTAAAAAATAGTCTTCAATAGTTAATAGTACAACATGCACTTGTTTAAATTCGAACGCAGAAACTTATAAAAAAAACTATAGCAGTCTTTTTATAAAGTCACTTTCGATATCTTAAATTGTGTGAATATAATAACAAAAGCTTTCAGGAAATGAAAATTCAATGAATAAAGGAATGGAATATCAAAATACATAGAACAATCCATGTAACATCCCAATGGGTGTCGAGTGGTTATTTCATGTCAAAGAGATAAAACTAACCGGTAAACGACTTTGGCAAATTAAACATTTTCTCTGTAAAATCATAAGTTCAAGTTTTGCATTAGAAAGTTAAAGGACCTAGGGATATCAATACTGAATTGTAGACGTTAAGAGCCCTTACAAAGTAATGTGATATTAATTATATCCATATATTTAACATGATGTTGAGCCCCCTTATAAAATAATGTGATAATGGATCCAAATATCGTTCATGCTGTTAAGCGAACTTTAAAAGTCTCCCCGTACATTTAATCAATGATGTTATATTTTCGATCCTTGAAGATCGTTCAGCACGACATTATTGTTGTGCTTGTGTGTTTTTTTTTTTAGTTTCAACTTTTCGGCATTTTCTAGTTGGGTGGTTCCGATATTCCTACTTGGATAATGTTGAATCACCATTAGGATATGTTGCCTGCTTTTTAAATTTGTCTTTTGACGTCTTATCTGTGATACGCAGGCTTCAAAACCTCTGATCCCCTTTCAAAATTCAATTTTATTTAGTTCTGCCCATTGTTTTCTCGTTTAGGGCACAGCTTTTTATTACTTGGGGACCATACGCCACTTTTCATGGAATGGCACGGAAGTGTCACATTGAAGGTTCCATGACAACTGCCGTATGAACACATCTGCGGATGATTCTAAATTCAAAATTTTACTATTGCATAATTTAATGTTGAATTCTGCTTAAGCCGGGGCTGGAGGGCGTGGACGGTAACTTGCACTTTGGTAGCACTCCACACTAAATTTCAAGTTTCTGCCGTCAATGTCCTACAAGCAATATGTCTAATAAATCTGATCCCAAACTACACAACCTGGAAAAAGAAAACACATTTTGTTACGAACATATATGTCATAACATTGCAAATCTGTAATGAAATCATCCCATGTGCAACAGTCAGGCAGTTAAAAAAATTCCAATTCATTCCGTAAAAGCCAAAAATCTATAGTGGTCCGTGACCCAAAACAACATTTTTCGTCCCTCCGGCAAAAAATACCTGCAAATATACGGACTACAGAAACTCTGTCACTGCTTTAGCAACTCCCTATGCATGCAAACTATCACAAAGAAATAGGTGCTTGGCCTTGTAGATTTTTTGCTATTGCTGAAAGTTTGTACCCCCCTGTAAAATCACTTGTTTTCACCGAGCATGCTGTTTAAAAGCAATGTTTACAAACAATGGCGGCCTTGACATCTATAATAAACAGCATGTTATTTCTAACCATGTTTTCGAATTTGCCAATGATCATATTACATGTTACAAAAACAAATTTCATGCTGAAAATGCATTTTAAAGACAACCAGTCATTTAAATCCACAATAGTCACTATATCCATGAAATCCTCCCTGGCCATTCGAAGCTGTGGCTTCATTTAGTGTGGTGTGCTGCCTTTCCAGTACCGTCCATGAACAGGCTCAATCAAACCGAGCCTGCAACATTTTCAATTTTGCTGTGTTGGGCTTTCTTTAGGGATTCTGTATTTATCTATTTTGTAAGTCCCTAGATGTCAACTGTCATTATTTCATTCGACTTTCCTGAAAATTTGCGAGTGTACCTGAATCCGACACAGATCATGAAAAGAACTACTGTGGGTTACTAAACCCCAAATTAGCTTTTATATCCATTTAATCAAAATTCCTGAAAGTCTTCGAGGATGTCAAAAACAGCCGCAGACCAGTGAAATTGACCCAGGAATATCTATACACAACACAACGGTATTCGAAATGACAATGAATCCATAAGGTATAAAAGAAATAAGAATGCGATAATGTTTATGTCGAAATATACAGTGTATTATGACCGATGATTGATACATAGGTTTACCTTCACGTATTTAGCTATATCACTTGTCCGCTCTATCGATTGATGCATCCTGATATAAATTTCAGACTGGGACCACTGAATCCTTTGAAACCCGCCTCTTCTTCTTCCGCGTAATGTCTTTGTTATCAAATATATCCATGTTTGTAACACATTTCTTCACTCTTCGATATCCACACAGTCACTGACCCTCATTACATCATTTAAGAGTATGGCATACAAGTGCATATTATTAATACAAGTGTGTGATGCGAAGAGCAGCTTGGCATTCAATGAACATTTTTTTAACTATATCAAACATAAACTAGGAACAATTAAGCGAGATTGTTCAGGGTTTGTATTTACTCTCACTCAGGGTCGTCCCCATTGATAATAACATTTTCAGAGACATTAGGAGTGACAGAAAAATGCAGAAGGAAAAAAAGAGGAGGCATCAGGAGTTAAAGAGCGGCCTGAAGAGTAAAAGATGGGGTATGTGGGCAAAAATCGTGACAGGGAGATATGAGCTTTGTTATATAATCTTCAACTAGAGATATTTTAAGTTACATCCTCAACAATCTCGCAAAATTGTTCCTAGTTCATACGACGTCGTATACTATTTATATCGCTAACTTCATTACTCTAATGATCTAATGAAGACTCTTCTAATCCAGAATGTGTATCATTTTAATTGAAATTGGATATTAACAGCTTTCGAGCTAAATAATGAATATTAAATTATATACATATTTCTGTATAATACAACATGTTTATTCATATTTTACTATCATAGAATATAATTTACTATACTATATTGTTTACGGAAAAGGTACAACCAGCAATGAATTTCTTTTCGAACTTTCAATGAAGTACTGCGTTTTATAAAGTTGCAAAATAAAATAAATCTAGTAGTACTCTATAATTTTTGTTTATTGGATGGACGTTCATGTGTTTGCCCATGCGTACAGCAAAAAACGTTAAGATATATCGTGTCTCTATTAATAATGAATTGTGTTGTATTGATAACAAAGTGTTTAAAAATACATAGCGGCAGCATTTGTTATTTATCCTTCACGCATCTTAACCAATGTATTTGACTACTGATCCAGCAAAATTCTTCAATCGAGACTTACCTTAAATAAGTGTTAGTGATAAGCTGCTTTGAAGAAAATTAGTGACCTTTGTTGCTTTTAAGTTTTTATTTTATAAATACGTAATAGAAATACACAATCACGTTCAATCCCATATCATTCGATGTAGTTTTCATGTTTTAGTCATATCAGAATGAACTTGTTTATCTTTTAAGAGAAATAAATTACTAGTGACATCTTAAATTTAGACGAATTAAAAAGTGTTTTTGAGATGTTTGGAAAAATGTATGATTGTAGAGTTATATGTTTTTATCTGTTACATTATTTCAAATATTTAATGATACATGCCAAAGAAGAAAATTTAATAATTGTTTATAATCATGAACTTGAAACAAGATCGTGCTCTACATCTATAACCGATGTGAGTTATACACAATGTTTAGGCTATTTCCGGAGTAACAATACTTACATCAATGCTGTAGTTTACAGAAGAAGATTTCATCTGTGTGATATGTATTCTGTTGCTGGAAAGTTTGCTTATAAACAGAAGCCTGGGTCAATGCTCGCACATCGCCCTATAATTGGTAAGTTGAGCAAAGAGTAAACTTTTACATTAAGAAAGGGTAACAAACAATTTTACTCTTATAACCCTATTTCACATGTATTTATAATTAGTGCATTAAAATATTAAATTAAGATATCTAAATATTAAAAGTATGGAAAATTGGTGATCCCTCGGAAGAAACAAAATTAAGTGAAAATTACATATGAAAAAAGAATAAGTTTAATAATAATAATAATAATAATAATAATAATAATAATAATAATAATAATAATAATAATAATTATAATAATAATGATGATGATGATGATGTTGATGATAATGATGATAATTGCCCACTGAATGCCGTTTTATTACAATACGTCGCTACGTTTCCCTGGCAACTGTTATAGGTACAACAACCCTTCATGCTAACAATTTATCTTAAAATCAACATTATTTGAAGGATATTGATTGTTCATCATGCTTATATATAACATCGATTTACGTCGGCACATATCGAAAGAAATTGTCATTTTTTTGTCAAATTTGTCTTTTGCTTCAGCTACATTTATTTTTTGATTCAAAGTAGGTTTTAAACGAAAATCCAGAAATGAAATTAAGAATTTTATGTTGTTCTTTAAACGTTCTTTTAAATGTACACTCATTTAAATTGGCACAAGAATGCTTGTCATTGACTCAAATGTTTCGGTAAACGTAGTTTTACCATCCCTTTTCCGGTAGTTGTCATGCTTTTTCATCAGTGAAAAGCTTAAGGTCGCTCTGAGTAAATGGCATCCGCTAGACGACTACTAAGAAAACTATACAGATATACCGAAGTGTTGTGAATTCAATATAATTTGTTAATACATGTATGTGGTTAAAAAATGGCCATTTTCAAGAACAATGATGGACTGGGCCGAATCTTATTTACCGTTATCCGTATACTTGTAATACGCTTTAAACATTGTTTTGAGAAGTCAGTATTTTCCTGAAATATGTATTTTTTGTATCAGTTCGTATTTTACAAAAATACGAAATTCATTATTTTGGCAAATACGAATTCTGTATATAAAAACAGAAAATTGGGATGAACTTCTTAATAGCCCAATTTCTTTTAGACTAATGAAACAATCAGATCTGACATTCAGAATAACAAGGAAAAGTTAAGCTTTAAACCGATTGAAAAGATTTCCAGCATTTATTGTCATGTTAATTGAATACTGATATCATGGTCAGTGGAAAGAAGATTTGATATCTCGACAGATTTTCGACAGTGTCCGTAGCATGTACAACAAAAAGTGACATTATAACTTGAAATGTCTAGTTATTTGTATAAAGTTTTACAACACTCATTTGTGTGGTATCCTGGCTCTGTACCAATCGATTCCCTATATACTAAGAAAAGATCAGGATCAGGATCAAGTAATTCTGATTTTTTTTATTGTTTCAAAAAGTCTATCGTGGTTTGCTAGAATTAAAAGGTAACTATTCAAAATGTAAAACATAGCTAGTTTGCAAAGGAAACAAAACCTTTTTTAGATATAATAAACAAATGACAAAACAAAAACAGAAATATTCGGATCAATGTTAGGATCAGCGCCAATGTTTGGATTAACTGTTAAATGCCCGAATCTTGCAAAAAATAAACAATAACCTTATTCTAAAAGTTCATAACCTTGCTATTTCAAGTCTAGTTGTGTCAAATTAATATAAGATATTAAATCTTTAAGGATTAATTATTCAGAATATTAGACTCTTTAAATTTCAAACTTATCCTGATCTGAACATTAGGCCTGAACATCAGAAAAATCTTTATTGGTCAATAAAAACTGAAAAATTTCTATAATAAGATGTAAAGTTCTAGCCCATATAATATAAGAAGTAAAATACAGTTCTTGTCCATATAAAATATGTAAGGGATAGTTCTAAAATGAAATGTACGTGAAAGTCCTTTACTTTATAGTTTAATATTTGAGATATTTAAGTTTTTGTTAAACATACTTCCTCCCACATAACATTTTACACTGTGTTAAAATTCCTAGTGAACATTTTATTTGACATGAGGAAGTACTCAATCTATTTAACACTAGAATTTACTGAGTTATAAATTTTGTCAAAAATAACTATAGAGCGTTGTAGGGTATATGTGAACCGTCGGGTATTTTGGACCGCTTCTCATTATAACGTTTAGAATTATAATTTCATTAAGTTTTTTCGATTAGAAATGAAAATCAATCATCCTCTTTTCTGCTGGCTTCAACCTAGTGCCTTTACAGTAAGTGAATATAATTATTTTTTGCATGATGTGAAATTTAGGAGAATCATGCCACTCTTTTATAATAAGCTTAAGAAAAAATAGCCAATACTTAAATTCATAAAACCTGTTTATGATATATTTTGTAGAAGTAAACTATAAATCTAGGATGAAAAAAATCCCCTGATTATAATGTGAGCATATTTTGTTGTTAATACTACTTGATTCATCATAAAATGTGGTTCCAAAACTCCCGACAAAATTTTATTGATGTAAGGTGTTTTGGGACACATGAATATCAAATGTTTATTATGTTATTTGATATATTATAGAAACGTATCAGGAACTCAATGAAGGTGTGTTTGTATGTCACATCGCTCTTCCACCAAAAACTTTCACACTCCTATTTGTTTAATCATGAAGATGAAAATATTGGGAAACACACCTGCCAGGTACCCTTCATGTATGATGTTCAATAAAAGTCCGATATGTAATAGCCCTTCTCCCATATTTTAAATAATTAAAAAGAGATGCATTATTACCATGTCTAACTCTGTCATGTCATGTATAGAATGTCTGTAATATGTTGTCCTCATGGGCTTATTGGCCCATTGGAAGATGAAATAAATGAATTCAATATTAATATTAAATGATCGTTGATGTGTTCAATTGGTTTATTATTTACAGTTTGCATATATTATTGCATATCAATCAAGTTTTTATAAATATAATTAAATATAATTGCCTACCGACTGCGTATAGTTAGTGTTTGAATTTGAGTTTATATACCGAAACACGCCCGACTTAATTATTTACACATACATCTTACAATGTCATTACGATTACTTATAGATATATCATGTTCAAATTTGATATCGGGAAATATTGATAATTGCTTCACAGTCTCTTTGTGAATATTTAATAGACATGTTCTGACTTCACAAAAAGTAGATATGTCATGTTTAAAACTGTAAACACTATAGGTTTTGTTTTTAAGAAAAGACCAGCTTTGCTTGTCCAATAATCGGGAACGCGGCTTCCAATACATTGTGAATTCATTTTTAATCTAATTAGTGATATTTAGTGCGGATTTCATAGGTTGTAACAAACTGATTTGATTAAAGTATTTTACACAAATATGAGCTTTGAAACGAGACAAAATGTATAAAAGATTGTAATTGACTTGTAGAACCAAAGGTGCTACTTCATTGATCTAACGCCCAGTAAGGAAACGTTAGTTATATTGACTGTTGATGAATGAAAAGATTTAATCTTTGAAGCAAAAATTTCAATTTTGTCAATAATTCGCGCTGTTGTTTTGCAAAAACGTTACATAATTGCTGCAACAGTTTATTACAACCATAAAAGTTATGTGTTATTGTTGAAATTAATTCAATATCACTTACAGTACATCAGCTCATAGTGTTGGTTATATAGATTTGCCGAACGTTTTGTGGCCTACTATTAATTTATGATTATGTAAGTTTGAAAAGGACACATCAATGTATTTTATGGACTTCATTCCTGTCTTAATTCATTTAATGTACAAAAATATCATAAGGTTGCATAGCAGTCTTGATCTTATTTGTAATCCTTTATTTCATTTTGTGTTGCGCATAGTGGTCAGTTGAATTGAAAGGAAGATCTAGGATTTAATTCTTGCAATTGCGAAGCGCATATTGATCAGTTGAATTAAAGGGATGCACTAAGATTTAATTATTGCGTTTGCACAGCGCATATTGATCAGTTAAATTGTAAGGAAGATCTAAAATTTTATTATTGCGTTTGCGTAACTCATATTAATCACTTGAAATGAAGGGATGAACTGAGATTTAATTATAGCGTTTGCAAAGATCTAAACTGTTATTCTTTCGTAAGCGCAGCGTAATTTAAAAGTTACACCGCATTGCTAAAGCTTAGCTGTCATTTTTTTGTTGCACAGCGTGTGCGTAGTCGTCGGAACGTTTGATGTCATTTTTCTTAATTAACGTCCGTTTCCAATCCCTTAATGAAATCATGTTTCATGCTTAAAAAAAACAAGAAGAAAAATTTGTTTGCTTTGAGTAAACTTGCTTTATATCACAAGGTAAGGTGATCAAACATCTCTTTGTCAGGTGTGCTATGCTCGTGAAAATATTTTAAGCGCTTTGCCGTGGAACGGAAAGTTATCTTTCTATCTTAAATATGTTTTAGGACAATTATGTTTTGGAATAATGCTCCTGATCAGCTAAACTAAATTGACGATGTCTTTATCGCATGTGCATAATTCAAATTTCGTTTCAAAAATTATGCAAGAGATTTGGATAAAAATCAAGTGGACCGAAACGTTCGAGACAGTGAGCCTCTATTTTAGTTTCATTTAAACCCATTTTACTATCCAGAGGACGTTTATAGAACACACAATAAAATTACATTAAGGAATTATTTTGTGCGCCACTTTAAAGTCGAAAAATGTTGTTAAACGGAACTTGAAATTGTCAAATAATTTCTATATCATCAAAAAATGATTAACGTTAAATAAGGTTAATGTTAAGAAAAATATGTTAGCCGGCAGCGTTGTTATGCCCGTCAATGTTGTCAAGTTTACGCAATGACGTCATGTTTTAAAAACAGATATGGTGGTCAACTTTGACATTCTGTGTACACAACATGACGGAAAATAACATAAACGTAACATTGCAATTTAACTGAATAAGGCCTTAAATGGGAATCATCACCTGTCAGGAAAGTACGTGCTTATACTTATTACTCTCCAATTGAAACATACATAAGAAGACGCTTTTAGCCTGTTAATTTTTAATGTTTCATTCTCATTTTTAGAACAAAGTGACTGTCTCTCACTTTTTGAAAGAGGATCGACGGAAGATGGTTTATATACAATACAACCCCTCATAGCTTTAAACATACAAACATGGTGCGATATGAAAAATGGTGGATGGACAGTTATACAACGTCGACTGGACGGGTCAGAAAACTTCTACAGAACATGGACGGATTATGTTTGTGGATTCGGTAACAGATCAGGAGAGTACTGGCTTGGTCTTGAGAATATATATCGGCTTACTACTGTAAACAGTTCTTTGAGAATTGATATGGACGCATTTGAAGACGTATCACATATACATGCCTATGCACAGTATGACACGTTCAAAATTGACGGCGAAGATTCAAATTTTAGATTGCATGTAAATGGGTACTCCGGAAACTGCGGTGATAGTCTAAGTTTACATGATGGAAATGTGTTCTCGACTAAAGATAGGGATAACGACGGATGGCCGTACAACTGCGCTCAAATATTGAAAGGAGCATGGTGTTATGAAGCTTTTTTTGTCATCATAGCAATTTGAATGGATTGTACTTATCGGGGGAATCACTCTACTTTCGCTAAATGGTATAAACTGGCACTCGTGTTGGGGTCATCATTATTCTATTCGCCGTGTAGTGATGAAGGTAAAAAGAAATTTTCCGTAACAGCAAAACGACGGCAAATACGATTTTGTACTAAATATTAACAGAAATATTAAAATACCGTACTGGAAAGAAAAACACAAAACATTCTTAACATGATTTAACGATTGAATAATAAAGTGATGTGGTGCAATACGTCACGGCACGAAAAAGCCAATTATATTGGATATTATTTTAAGTGCATCATATTGTGTACTAATAATGACGACTTAAATTTCATTATTCGCATTTCTCTATTTGATTTATTTCAGCTACGAGAATGCCTGAACTGAAATTAATAAACATCTTTCGACAAGTCGTCAATTAAGAAAATTCGTCATTCAATCAATCATTATGGTGTAAACTGCAGAACTAAAATTAATCTTCCTCAGGTGATCAAATAAACAACTATTGTATGCCGTTTCTTAAAAATAGACATTATATACATAACAGACTTCACAAATTTCACCTTGAAAATTTAACCCAGCTATATGTTAAATGTATGCATGTGAACGCCCAATGTTAGTTATATCGTGTTCGTATTTAAATATGCTTCTTCTAAGAATAAGTTTTTGAAAAGTATATTATTAGTTATAATAATATTCGTGTACCTGCGTTTAACAAATTACTTAAAACAGATATAAGATGTATCGTTCAAGACGTAGTTTGAAACAAATATTGTATATATATGGCTATTATCCTGAATATCTTAAAATATAAATAGATAAGTAACATTTACTATAAATTGGTATTTTTCTCAGGTTAAACAAAATTAATGTGTATAGTCATTTGCTGCTTCATAATTTATATAGTAATCAACACGTTACAGAATTATTAACAAAGTAACAGTACCTCTGGAATAGAATGGATTAGGATCATAAGCTTGCTACACTTTTCATGTGTATCTGTTTTTTATTTCAGAATGTAGCAAATAGAAAAAGTGATAAACAAAAACATCTTAAAATAAGACGTATTAACAAGTGTTTTTAAGTTTCTGGGAAAAAGATGTATGCTTGTAGAGTTATATGTTTTTATCTGTTATATTATCTCATATATTTCATAAAAGACACCCAAGAAGAGAATTCAATAATTGTTTATAATCATGGACTTGAAACAAGATCGTGCTTTACATCTATAACCGATGCGAGTTATACACAGTGTTTAGATTATTTCCGAAATAACAATACTTACATCAATGCTGTAGTTTACAGAAGAAGATGTCATCTGTGTGATATGTATTCTGTGTCTGGAAAGTTTGCTTATAAACAGGAGCCTGGGTCAATGCTCGCACATCGCCCTATAATTAGTGAGTTAAGCAAAGTGTAAACTTTCACATTAAGAAAAGGTAACAAACAATTTCATTCTTATAACTTTACTATTTTACTTCACATGTGTGTTTAAATGTGTGCTTTAAAATATTTAATTTAGATATCTTAATATTTAAAGTAAGAAAATGTATGTAAAAGTGGTGATAACTGGGAAGAAACAAAATTAAGTGAACATTAGATATGAAAAAGAATAAATTTAGTAATAATAAAAAAATAATAATAGCAATAATAATAATTTAAATTATGATGATAATAATGATGATAATTGCCCACTGAATGCCGTTTTATTACAGTACGTCGCTACGTTTCCCTGGCAACTGTTATAGGTACAACAACCTTTAAAGCTAACAATTTTTCTTAAAATTAACATTATTTGAAGGATATTGATTGTTCATCATGCTGATATATCACTTATCGATTTACGTCGGCACATATAGAAAGAAATTGTTATTGTGTGTCAAATTTGTCTTTCACTTCAGCTACATTTATTTTTGGATTCAAATTATGTTTTAAACGAAAATCCTGAAATGAAATTAAGAATTTTATGTTGTTCTATAAACGTTCTTTTAAATGTATACTCGCTTAAATTGCGAAGGAATGCTTGTCATTGACTCAAACATTTCGGTAAACATGATTTTACCATCCCTTTTCCGGTAGTAGTCATGTTTTTTCATCAGTGAAAAGCTTAAGGTCGCTCTGAGTAAACGGCATCCACTAGACGACTACTAGGAAACTTAACCGATATACCGAAGTGTTGTGAATTCAATATAATTTGTTAATACATTTATGTGGTTAAAAAATGGTCATACTTAAGTACAATGATGAACTGGATCGAATCTTATTTACCGTTATCCGTATACTTGTATTGTTTTGAGAAGTCAGTATTTTCTGCGGTGATAGTCTAAATTTACATGATGGAAATGTGTTCTTGACTAAAGATAGGGATAACGACGTATGGCCGTACAACTGCGCTCAAATATTCAAAGGAGCATGGTGTTATGAAGGTGGTCATCATAGCAATTTAAATAGATTGTACTTATCGGGGAATCACTCTACTTTCGCTAATGGTATAAACTGGCACTCGTGTTGGGGTCATCATTATTCTATTCGCCGTGTAGTGATGAAGGTAAAAAGAAATTTTCCGTAACAGCAAAACGACGGCAAATACGATTTTGTACTAAAATATTAACAGAAATATTAAAATACCGTACTGGAAAGAAAACACAAAAACATCTTAACATGATTTAACGATTGATAATAAAGTGATGTGGTGCAATACGTCACGGCACGAAAAAGCCAATTATATTGGATATTATTTTAAGTGCATCATATTGTGTACTAATAATGACGACTTAAATTTCATTATTCGCATTTCTCTATTTGATTTATTTCAGCTACGAGAATGCCTGAACTGAAATTAATAAACATCTTTTGACAAGTCGTCATTTAAGAAAATTAGTCATTCAATCAATCATTATTGTGTAAACTGCATAACTAAAATTAACATTCCTCAGGTGATCAAATAAACAAATATTGTATGCCGTTTCTTAAAAATAGACATTATATACATTACAGACATCACAAATTTTACCTTGAAAATTTAACCCAGCTATATGTTAAATGTATGCATGTGAACGCCAAATGTTAGTTATATCGTGTTCGTATTTTAATATGCTTCTTCTAAGAATAAGTTTTTGAAAAGTGTATTATTAGTTATAATAATGTTCGTGTACCTGCGTTTAACAAATTACTTAAAACAGATATAAGATGTATCGTTCAAGACGTAGTTTGAAACAATTATTGTATATATATGGCTATTATCCTGAATATCTTAAAATATAAATAGATAAGTAACATTTACTATAAATTGGTATTTTTCTCAGGTTAAACAAAATTAATGTGTATAGTCATTTGCTGCTTCATAACTTATATAGTAATCAACACGTTACAGAATTATTAACAAAGTCACAATACCTCTGGAATACGATGGATAAGGATCATAAGCTTGCTACACTTTTCATGTGTATCTGTTTTTTATTTCAGAATGTAGCAATTAATTTTTTATAGAAAGTGATAAACAAAAACATCTGAAAATAAAACGTATTAACAAGTGTTTTTTTAAGATTCTGGGAAAAAGATGTATGCTTGTAGAGTTATATGTTTTATCTGTTATATTATCTCATATATTTCATAATAGACACCCAAGAAGAAAATTCAATAATCGTTTATAATCATGGACTTGAAACAAGATCGTGCTTTACATCTATAACCTATGTAAGTTATACACAGTGTTTAGATTATTTCCGAAATAACAATACTTAGTAATACATCAATGCTGTAGTTTACAGAAGAAGATGTCATCTGTGTGATATGTATTCTGTGTCTGGAAAGTTTGCTTATAAACAGGAGCCTGGGTCAATGCTCGCACATCGCCCTATAATTAGTGGGTTAAGCAAAAAATAACAAGAATAAAGATCAACAAGGCAAAGGTAACGCTCACAGGACACCGCGTATAAACTGCCATATTAAGAAAAGGTAACAAACAATTTCATTCTTATAACTTTACTATTTTACTTCACATGTGTGTTTAAATGTGTGCATTAAAATATTTGATTTAGATATCTTAATATTAAAAGTAAGAAAATGTATGTAAAAGTGGTGATAACTGGGAAGAAACAAAATTCAGTGAACATGAGATATGAAATGAATAAGTTTAGTAATAATAAAAATTATAATAATAATAACAATGATGATGAAAATGATGATAATTGCCCACTAAATGCCGTTTTATTACAATACGTCGCTACGTTTCAATGGTAACTGTAATAGGTACAACAACCCTTAAAGCTAACAATTATCTTAAAATCAACATTATTTGAAGGATATTGTTTGTTCATCATGCTGATATATAACTTATCGATTTACGTCGGCACATATAGAAAGAATTTGTCATTTTTATGTCAAATTTGTCTTTCAGTTCAGCTACATTTATTTTTGGACTCAAAGTAGGTTTTAAACGAAAATCCAGAAATGAAATTAAGAATGGTTTGTTGCTCTATAAACGTTCTTTTAAATGTATACTCACTTAAAAAGGGGCACAAGAATGCTTGTCATTGACTAAACTGTTTCGGTAAACGTGATTTTACCATCCCGTTTTCGGTAGTTGTCATGCTTTTTCATCAGTGAAAAGCTTAAGGTCGCTCTGAGTAAACGGCATCCACTAGCCGACTACTATGAAAACTATACAGATATACCGAAGTGTTGTGAATTCAATATAATTTGTAAATACATGTATGTGGTTAAAAAATGGTAATTTTCAAGTACAATGATGGACTGGACCGAATCTTATTTACCGTGATCCGTATACTTGTTATACACTTGAAACCTTGTTTTGAGAAGTCAGTATTTTCCTGAAATATGTATTTTTTGTATCAGTCCGTATTTTACAAAAATACAAAATTCATTATTCTGGCAAATACGAATTATGTATATTAAAACAGAAAATTGGGATGAACTTCTTAATAACCCAATTTCTTTTAGACTACTGAAACAATCAGATCTGACATTCAGAATAACAAGGAAAAGTTAACCTTTAAACCGATTAAAAACATTTCCAGCAATTGTCATGTTAATTGTATACTGATTTCATTGGTCAGTGAAAAGAAGATTTAATATCTAGACAGATTTTCGACAGTGTCCGTAGCATGTACAACCAAAAGCGACATTATAACTTGAAATGTCTCGATATTTGTATAAAGTTGTACAACACTCATTTGTGTGATATCATGGCTCTGTACCAATCGATTTCCTATATACTAAGAAAAGATCAGGATCAGGATCAGGATCAAGTGATTCTGATTTTGTTTATTGTTTCAAAAAGTCTATCGTGGTTTGCTAGAATTAAAAGGTAACTATTCAAAATGTAAAACATTGCTAATTTGCAAAGGAAACAAAACTTTTTTAATAAAATCAACAAATAACAAAACAAAAACAGTAATATTCCGATCAATGTTAGGATCAGCGCCAATGTTTGGATTAATTTTAAAATGCCCGAATCTTGCAAAAAATAAACAATAATTCTATTCTGAAAGTTCATAACCTTGCTATTTCAAGTCTAGTTGTGTCAAATTAATATAAGATATTAAATCTTTAAGGATTAATTATACAGAATATTAGACTCTTTAAATTTCAACCTAATCCTGATCTGAACATTGGGCCTGAACATCAGAAGAATCTTTATTGGCCAATGAAAACAGAAAAAGTTCTATAATAAGATGTAAAGTTCAAGCCCATATCAATTAGAAGTAAAAGACAGTTCTTGCCCATATAAAAAAATGTAAGGGATAGTTTTAAAATAAAATGTACATGATAGTCCTTTCCTTTATAGTTTAATATTTGAGATATTTAAGTTTTGTTTAAACTACTTCCTCCCACATAACATTTTACACTGTGTTAAAATTACAAATTCTAGTGAACATTTTATTTGACATGATGATGTACTCAATCTATTTAATACTAGAATTTACTGAGTTATAAATTTTGTCAAATATAACAATACCACCAACAACTTTCACACTCCTATTTGCTTAATTTTGAAGATGAAAAAATAGGGAAGCACACCTGTCAGGTACCCTTCATTAACGAATAAAATTCCGATATATTATAGTCCTTCTCCTCTATTTTTAAATAATAAAAAAGAGATGTATAATTATCATTATTATGTATTACTCTGTCATGTCATATAAAGTATGTAATATGTTGTCCTCATGGGTTATTAGCCTATTAGAATATGAAATAAATAAATTCAATATTTAATTATGATGTTAGTTGATGTGTTTAATTTGTTTATTGTTTATAGTTTGCAGATACTTTTTGCATATTAATCACGTATTTATAAATATAATTGCCTACCAACTGCGTAGAGTTGGTGATAGAAATTAAATTCACATACCGGAACCCGACTGACTCATTTTGGAACATATACATCTTACAATAATCCATTGTTAAAGATAAATAACCCACTTATTTTTCTGTCAAATAAATAAAGAAATAAGCATCGACAACTTAGAAATTAAATATACAAGTTAACCAGGTTTACTTCGCACGAGTATCTTTCTTAAAGATACTTTTAGTTTATGTTGCATTTATGGCGAATATTATCAATTTATATTTAACATTATTATTTTATAGATATACTATGCGTGATATCAGGAAATAATTGTAATTGCTGCACAGTCTCTTTGTGAATATAAATTAAACATGCTGTGACTTCACAAAAATAGATATGTCATTATTAAAACTGTATAGCTGGTCACAAAATGAAACTTGCAGTTTTTTAAGAATAAACAAAATTTGCTTGTCCTATAATTGGGCACGCGGCTTCCAATGCATAGTAAATTCATTTTTAAATCAAATTAGACATATCCAGTAAGGATTCTATAGGTTTTAACAAATGTCTTTGATTGAACTATTTTACATATATATGAGCATAGCATATCTTTAAAATGATAAGCGCAACGAGAGGAATTGTATAAAAGATGGTCATTAACTTGTAGAATTACCGTGCTACTTCTTTGATCTAATGCCCAGTAAGGAAATGTTTCAAACATTGACTGTTTATCAACTTTAGGATAAATAAAAGGATTTAATCTTTGAAGCGAATATTTCAATTTTGTCAATATTTCGCGCTGTGGTTTTGCATAAACTTTATCTAATTGCTGCAACAGTTTATGAGAACCATATAAATTGTGTGTAATTGGTGAAATAAATTCAATATTACTAGCAGTAAATCAGGTCATAGTAAGGGTTATATAGCTTTGCCGAATTTCCTGTGGCCTACTAATTAATGATTCTATAAGTTAGACAATTTACATAAAAATTTATTTTTATGAATTTCGTTCAGGTCTTAATTCATTTAATGTACTAAATAATAAGGTTGCATCGCAGTCTTATTTTTAGTTGTAATTCTTATTTTTGTGCAGCGCATGTTGATCAGTTGAATTGAAGGGAACATCTAAGATTTATTAATTCTTGTGTTTGCGCAGCGCATATTTAACAGTTAAATTGTACTGATATCTAAGATTTAATCATTTTGTTTGCCCAGGGCATATTAAAAGATTACACAGCAGTGCTTTTTTAAAATGTTAGTCTTTTAGAAGCGCATCGCATATTAAAAAGGTCACTGCAGTGCTGACCTAATATAATTCATTTGTGCAGCGCATATTTACATTGCAGTGATGATCCAAGATTTAATTCTTCTGTTTGCGTAGCGCATATCTAAAGGTTACACGTGGCAATGTTGATTAAAAATGAAACTCTTTTGTTTGCGCTGTGCATGAAAAGTGACCCGCAGTTCTGATTTAAGTTGTAAGTCATTTATTTGCGCAGCGCATATTAAAAAGTTACACAGCAGTACCGTAATTTAAAGTTACACTGTATTGCTAAAGCTAAGCTCATATTTTCTTGTTGCGCTGCGTACGCGTTGTCGTCGATCGTCTGATATCATTTTTCTTCCATGTCTTAATGAAATCATAATTCATGCTTAAAAAAAAAGATAAACCTGTTTGCTTTGAGTAAACATGCTTTATACCACACATTAAGGTGATAAAACATGTCTATGTCAAGTCTACTATGCTCGTGAAAATATTTTAAGCGCTTTTCCGTGGAACGAAATTTTATCTTTCTATCTAAACTATTATCAAAGACAATTATTTTTAAGAATAATGCTCCCGATCAGCTTAACTTGATTGACGATGTCTAGAACGCATATACATAAATTTCATTACAAAAATTATGCAAGAGATTGGGATTAGAGTCAAGTGGTCCGTAACGTTTGAAACGGTGATCCTCTATTTTAGTTTCAATTGGACCGAGTTTACTATCCAAAGGTCATTTACAGAACAAACAACAAAATTACATTCAGAATTATTTGTGCACCGCTTTAAAGCCGAAAGATGTGGTTAAACGACGGAACTTGAAATTGTCAAATAATTTCTATATCAGCAGAAAATGATTTACGTTAAATAACGTTAATGTTAAGAAACATATGTTAGCCGGTAGCGTTGTTATGCCCGTCAATGTTGTCAAGTTTACGCAATGACGTCATGTTTTAAAAACAGATATGGTGGTCAACTTTGACATTCTGTGTACACAACATGACGGAAAATAACATAAACGTAACATTGCAATTTAACTAAATAAGGTCTTGAAAAGGAATCATCACCTTTCAGGAAAGTACGCGCTTATATTTATTACTCTTTAATTGAAACATACATAAGAAGACCCTTTTAGCCTGTTAATTTTTAATGTTTTATTCTCATTTTTAGAACAAAGTGACTGTCTCTCAATTTTTAAAAGAGGATCGACAGAAGATGGTTTATATACAATACAACCCCTCATAGGTTTAAACATACAAACATGGTGCGATATGAAAAATGGTGGATGGACAGTTATACAACGTCGACTGGATGGGTAGAACATAGACGGATGTTTTACGGATTCGGTAACAGATCAGGAGAGCACTGGCTTGGCCTTGAGAATATGTATATTGCCTAACTACTATAGACAGTCTTTTGAGAATTGAAATTGAAGCATTTGAAGACGCATCACTTACACATGCTTATGTACAACATCACACGTTCAGAGTTGACGACGAATATTCAAATTTTAGATTGCATGTAAACGGCTTCTCCGGAAACTGCAGTGATAGTCTTAGTTACCATGATGGAAATATGTTCTCGACTAAAGACAGGGATAACGACGTATTGTCCGAGAACTGTGCTCAACAGTTTAGAGGAGCATGGTGGTAGGAAGCTTGTCATTATAGCAATTTGGACTATACTTATCGGGGAATCACTCTACGTTCGCTTATGGTATAAACTGGCACTCGTGTTGGGGTCATCATTATTCTATTCGCCGCATAGTGATGAAAGTAAAAAGAAATTTTTCGTAACAGCAAAACGACGGCAAATACGATATTGTACTAAAATTGTATCAGAAATATTAAGATACCTTACTGTAAAGATAAGCACGAAAAAATCTAAACATTATTTAACGATTAACAGTAAAGTGCCGATTATATTGGATATTATTCTTAGTGCATCAAATTGTTTACTTATACTGACGATTTAAGTTTCGTTTTTGCAGTCGCTTTTCTCTATTTGATTAATTTCAGCTACGAGAATGCTTGAGCTTAAGATAATAAACATCTTTTGACAAGTCGTCATTTAAGAAAATTAGTCATTCATTCAATCATTATGGTGTAAACTGCAGCACTAAAGTTAACTTTCCTCGGGTAATCAAATAAACAAATATTGTAATACTATGCAGTTTCTTCAAAACAGACATTATTTACATTACAAACATCACAAGATCTGCTTTGAGCACTCTAATTTCTTAAAAGTAAACGTTCCGGCCGCCCGAGACACTCAGTCAAAAGCACCAAGAGACGGTACGCCGGCATGGCGGCCAGGAAGAGCAGTGACCGCCGCAAGCATGCACCCGAGAGCCAACTGCGAGCTTTTCAACTGCAGCAATTTTAATATACCTTATTGGAGCTGTAATTACCGCAGCTGCTGGCACCAGACTTGCCATTTATTGACATTTATATGATGTTTTTTATACATAAAAATGACAACAAATGTCCAACTTTCACGAGTATGTAATTAATTGAACATTTATTCTTAAAGATTCAGAATCTTTTGGAATATATTTGTTGGACGCATGGATTTTCTTTACTCTGAAGACAACATATGCAACAACAACAGCAAGAATAGACGAATGTATTGGTAGATAAAATGCTGACCTATATGACAGATCAGGATCAGTAGTATTGTTTCAGAACACGATCATCGCTGTTATAAGTAACATTACTGAAAAAATAGAGAACGAAAAATGAATCTCTAAGAAACGCAAAGAACAACAAAGCAGGTTTGGTTTAATTAAGCTGGTTCATGGACGGTATTGGCATGTGCAAGCTAATGTACACTGCCGCCAGGAGTTACCAATTAAAGCAGAATAGAACATACAAACATGAAATGATGAAATTTTAATTTGGGAACATAGGCAGATAATAATACATGAATATTATTCTTATAATAAATATTTTCTGACAAATTTCTTATTCTATGGAACACTTATCGCTCGCTACAAGAATACAATATAATATAAACCTTTAAAAGTTTTAACGATTTAGAAATTGATTAGAAAATTAGAAAATGACAAAATAAAAGAATCTTAAAATGCAGAAAAGTTTTGAAAGTTGAAATAAGCAAGCATTTTCAGTAAATTGAACAAAAGGTATTCAAAAACAATTATAAAACAAAGTTCTTCCTCATTAAATGAATTAATTTAGAATAATAAGCTACACATTTATCTTTACCTCCTAACAGAAGTTCAACAAACAAATTTGCAAAACAGACTGGTACTTTACTAGAAGTAACAGACTGAATCCAAACATCACAGTTCCAACTTTCAGAAGACCTTGCGTCGTATTCACAAAATCTTTAACTGAAAAAGAATCGAAACAGATAGAAGAAAGACAGGTATCCATTCACATAACTATATGTTTTATTTAATCAGAATTGCTTACATTAAAAATAACGGATTAATGAAGGTTATAAAGAATGACATTTTTGGTGGTTATTGCATTCTTTATTACCAGAGCGGAATGTTATGTAAAGTAAAATGACACAAAAATGCAAAAATGCTATATTTAGCATTATGCAATCATTCCGTATAGTTGGATAGTAAATAACTTTAGGTTCTGTACTAGAGTTAGTCAAATATCTGGAAATAAATGTGATCCCTCGGAAGCATGAAAAACAGCAAAATTCCATGACAATTGCAGACTCGGTTTGATTGAGTGTGTACATGAGGGATAATGAAAAATGCAACAAATCTCACGCCCCTAGCCCCGGCTTGAGCGGTACTCATGCCTCAACACTTAAAAGTGCTGGACTCAATAATTCTCAAGGACCTGAAAATATAACACTGAAGTGAAATACGGGGCAACTTTTGACGACTGCCATACAGCACTTGACACCTGGTGCTGTTTTGATGCATTAATATCTGATCAAAAATGTGACCTCTTGGAAGCATTAAAACAGCAATATGACATTAAAATTGCAAGCTCGGATTGATTGAGTTTGTACATGAGGGATAATGATTATTTTCATTTTCCATTGCAAGCCTTTGCCTTGCATAAAATTACTGTATTCAACGTGTTCAATAAATTGGGTATGAGCCTATACAAGAGTTGGTATAATGTAATTTTAGTCACAATCTTAAAATTAGAACAGTCAAAAGCCATGAAGAATCATTTTATACTAACTTACTTGAAGGCTTCCATACCATAAATTTACATTAAAATGTACATTCATATATTTATATTTTTTCTTGTAGTTTTTATATTTATTTTTTTTTTGCTTTTTGTTTAATACATGTGTGAAAGAAATATGTTCGTTGATTCCTCATAGGCGAATAAAAACGAATGGAAAATGCACGGAATAGCTTTTTGCCATTTAACGCTGAATTTTTATTACAAATGTAACGTCATGAGAAAATTATGCACGGCCGTGCCATACCATTTCTTTTACAATGCTGTCTCTATCTAATAGGTCTTCTCGTCTGTAAACAATAAGCACTATGTAACACCAAGAGCTTCCAAAGGCACAAATAGTCGTAATGATACTGAAGATGATCTCTGCATGCATTCTCAACTGAAGAACTCTAAATAAATAAAAGTTTGAGAATTTTTTTGATTACAGTTTGTTAACTCATTGTCTAATCAAACAACTTTAAAAGGTTTTTGAATGTAATAATGTGTACATGTACTACATGTACTTTAAACATTTGTATAATTTGACAATGCATGTTTATTACTAGTCTTAAATTTTTAAACCTTTTCCTTTGTTAAATATCAAAACGCTTTCAAATAAAAATGCATGACTATTACATTAAAACAACCTTACATTTTTTCACTATATTTGATATTAAACAATAACTCTTTAACAGCGTTAAACTTGATCATGTTGATGTATTCATACAGATAGACGAAACAAATATTTTACATCTCATTGCACTTATATGTTATCATGTACTCCAAAAGTTATGTATGAATACAATTATATCAACGATACTTTTTAGTGTTACATTTATTTGAGACTGTTATCATATACATGTGCAATAAACGTGCGATAGTACAAACACTGATTGTTTTAATGTAAACACTTAAGATAGATATATAAAATCTTATTTACCTTTCGTCTTTTGTGATCTTGAAATACTTAATTCACATGAAATATGTATAGTAAAAATGTTAAAGATAATTACAGTGAATTTTGTATGTTTGATTAGAGTTTGAGGTTTCCGTGGTAAATTTGTTAAAGTAGCTAATATAAAACTACTTGCCCCTTTTTGTTGAGGTAATTACTTTTGTACATGATGCTGTTATCGGTAGATCAGTGAATTTACCGAATTCCCCGCTCGTGTCAGAAATAATGCTCGGAATGACAGCTGAAATTTACGATTGAATATTGCAATATAGACTTTAAAGCAGTTTGCATACAGATTCATGCCAATTTCCGTAAAAATAATAATGTAAAAGGAATTTCAGGTGAACAAAAGCACTTATTTCGACATTATAAATAACACTTTCAATCCACGCTTGTAACAAAAATAGATATCAAAATATGCATAAAAGCACTGCATCCTTACTACTTTAGTCACGAATTAGAAATGTGGTGATAAATAATGCAAAGTTAGTCATTTGTTTAATTTAATGAGTATTTGAATTATTACTTGAGTTATATACATTTTTACTTTTTACTAAATACATTTTTAAGTTGTTTTATAAGAATAGTCTTAAGTACAAAATCATACATATGTTCATTTATTATTACCAGAGTTGTTATTATGTTTGAATAATGTTTTCTGAAAATGCCATTCATTCAATCAAATTGAACCGGACAACTAAATACTTGAACTTTTATTACCTTTAATCGTGTATGTACTCGCCTATTCTGTCTTTTGTTCGTTTCTGTTAGTGAATAATCCTACCAAACATGCGTTCAACTTTCGGATTTTTTTATTTTGAATAATGGGATCGTTTTCAAATACAATTAGATAACTATAACTTTCTGTTTCATATTTACCATTTTCTCGTGAAAAAAACTACTTTAATATGATGCCCTTGTGTCAGGCCCATAACCTTTTCATAGATCAAAGGATTTTGAAATTGCTAGACACAAACGTTCAAAGTAATAAGACAATGTGTCACGCGCAACATCCGGACCTCTACCTCCAAAGTCAAAGTCACAGTAAGAGGTCAAAACTAAACATCCTCTGTTATATGGTATATGTCGTTTCCGGACCATAAGTTTTTCATCGTACAACTGATTTTAAATTACTTGGCACAAATATTTGCAAAAAAAGAGACCTGTAATGATCAACTACCAGAACCGTATCTTCAATGCCAAAGTCACACCTAGTGGTTAAAGCTTAATATGGTCTGTTAAAGGGTATATTGTGTTTCCAGTCCATAACTGTTTCAGAAATCAAGCGTTTTGAATTTGCTTTGCACAAATGTATAATCACAATAATAAGATGATATGTCATGCGCAAAACCCGTAACCCTACCTTCTAGGTCAATGTCACACTCGGTTGCCAAAGCTTAACATGGTCTGTTATAGGGTAAATAACGTTTCCAGACTACATCTTTTTCATTTTTAATTTTGCAAGGGATATTTGAATCATTGTGCAATGTATATTTGAATCATTGTACAAGGGATATTTGAATCATTGTGCGAGGGATATTTGAATCATTGTACAAGGGATATTTGAATCATTGTGCGAGGGATATTTGAATCATTGTGCGAGGGATATTTGAATCATTGTGCAAGGGATATTTGAATCATTGTGCAAGGATATTTGAATCATTGTGCGAGGGATATTTGTATCATTGTGCGAGGGATATTTGAATTATTGTGCGAGGGATATTTGAATCATTGTGCAAGGGATATTTGAATCATTGTGCGAGGGATATTTGAAATAACTTCACAAATGCGGAGCACCAAGACCCCTACCTTCAAGGTCAATAACACACTTCGCCTCGAGGTATAAGCTTAACATGGACTGTTTAAGAGGACATTTTGTATTTTCCAACAAGTATATACATATCTTATATGCGTCCTATGCTAGAGTATACATGACTTGTATGTAATTACTTGAGCAATTTTAATACATAACAAATACGCTAGAATGATTTTAAGTGAAAATATTGCAGGCTCGATGTGATTATTGACTATAAAGCCAATACTATATCATTTCAGGATTTTTTCGAATCTTTTTTGGTTTATTCAACTGTATCAGAAAATACATTTTATCCCTTGCGAAAAAATAACGAACCAATAACAATTATATTACTATAGCTATACGTACTCAATTACATGTATACATAACGTTGACAGTTTCTTATCGGTCCAAAAATCTATTAAGATGACTTTGATTTTGATAATAATTGATTGCACATATTGTTCATTGGTCATTTCAATATTACAAACTGAAATTCGGGAATCTCCTTTGCCATTCTAAAATTTGTTAAATAAATGATTTTTTTATTATGTTTACATGTTCAAATGCATATAAGGGGTAGCTTTCAAGACGTAGTTTGAAACAAAGATTTCAGATATTGGGCTGCTATCCTGAATATCTTAAAATTTTTAATAGATACGTAATATTTACTATCACATGGTATTCTAGTAATCGTTTAACCACGAATGTGCCATTTGCTGAATTGTAGTTTATTTAGAAATCAATAAGTTACAAGTAGCAATACGTCTGGATTAAAATCATACGGATGCTATACTTTTCACGTGTAACTCTATTTCATTTTATAATGTATCAATTTAATTTTTGGAGAAAAAGTTATACATGTAAACAGATATATTTGAAATAAAAACGTGTTTTTCTTTTAAATTCTGGGGAAAATGTATGCTTGTAGAGTAATATGTTTTTATCTGTTACATTATTTCATGTTTTTAATAATACATGACTTGTAATAAACGCCCAAGAAGAAAATTTAATAATTCTTTATAATCATGGATTTGAAACAAACTCGTGCGTTACATCTATAACCGATGTGAGTTATACGCAGAATTTAAGTTATTTCCGATGCAACAATTCTTATATCAATGCTGTAGTTTACAGAAAAAGATTTCATCTGTGTGATATGTATTCTGTGTCTGGAAAGTTTGCTTATAAACAGGAGCCTTATTCAATGCTTGCACATCGCCCTGTAGTTGGTAAGTTAAACAAAGTTCAAAACTGTCAAAATAAGAAAGGGTAACAGAAATACTTTTATTACCCTATTAAACATGTAGATTTAAATGTGGCATCTAAATATTATAAGTCAGATCCTATACTAAGACGTTCAGCGACGTCAAAAGTGACCACTAAAGCCCGTTTTGTAATAAAACGCCGCTGCGTATCCTTGGCAACTGTTACAGAAACTTTTTGCTTCCGGCTAACAAATTATTATTCTTAAATTCAACAATAATTGTCGGAAATTGTTTGATCCTTCAAAGTGATATATAATTTATCGTTTTGCGCCGAAAATATAGAACAGAACTGAAAATTTGTGTGTAAAATTTTAAGTACAGTTCCGCTACATTTTTGGATTTAAAGCGGCTTTTAAAAACAATCTTTGAGATATTTTTGTTTTATTAACGTCTTTTAAAATGTATACTTTTAGTTAAAATTACACACGAGTATATGGGTCATTCACTCAACGTCAAAGTTGACCACGAAAGCCCGTTTTATAACAAAACGTCGCTGCGTATCCTAGGAAACTTTTACCGGAACTATAACGCTCCCGGCTAACAAATTATTATTCTTTAAATCAACAGTATTTGGCGGAAATCGCTTGTTCCTTCAAAGTGATATATAATTTTTTGTTATACGCTGACAAATTTAGAACAGAACTGTTATTTTTTATGTAAAATTTAAGTACAGTTCTGCTATATTATTTTTATTTAAAGCGGCTTTTAGAAACAATCTTAGATATGTTTTTGTTCTTTAATGTCTTTAAAAATGTATGCTTTCAGTTAAAATGATAAAAAATTATGTTTGTCATTCACTCAATTGTTTCTACAGAAGGGATTTTATTTCCCTCGCCCCTTTTTGTAAACGCAATGCTATCACAATGATTTTGTAATTTGTTGATCAGTTTAAAGATCGCGCTGAGTTAGAATGTCGAAAAACTGCATCCACTCGGCGACCACTACGAAAACTATATAGATATACGATAGTGTTATAAATTCAATAATTAATTTGTAAATACATGTTACTTTGTTGTTTTTTCAAGAATAATGATGGACAGGATCGAATTATATGCAATCAGTACTACTTATTTATCGTGATCCGTACATTTGTTATTTACTTTGAGAAGTTAGTATGTTACTTAAATACGTAATGTTTGTATATAACTAAAGTACAAATTTCATTATTCTGTCAAATATTGATTTTGTACATAAAACAAAGAATCGGGATGTACTTGAGGGGGGGGGGGGTAGACCATCTAAAATATTTACAGAGAAGAACTAATTATAACAGGAATTTTCATTTTCAATTTGTTATTTTAAAATTAAAGACCAAACCTTTCTAAAATAAATTGTAACGGATAAGGTCTTGCCATTCTAAAATAAAATTTCAAGTAAAGTTCTAAAATAATATGTCCAATATAAAATAAAAATTTTAAAGATAGGTCTAAAATAGAATGTACAGGATAGTTCTTTAATGGTCTAGCTAAATTTCCTGATATTTGATTTTTTAAACATACTCCCAAAAAACATTTTACACTGAATCTAAATCTCATTACATGTTTCTAGCAATCAGTTTGTTGTACATATGAACTTGCTATTTTACTCAAGAACATACAAAGTTATAAATGTTGCAAACTATAATGATATCACAAATAACGTTTACGTTCCTGTTAATTTACTCATGATCATGAAAATATCGGGAAATACACACCTATCAGGTACCCTTAGTTTATGATGTTCAATACTTGTCAAATATATCATATGATAATTGATGTGTTCAATTGGTATTTTGATTTATATTTGTATAAACGTTTGCATATTAATCAAGTATTTATAAATGTAATTGCCTACCGACTGCGTAGATGTTGATATTTAATTATAAGAATTAAATTTCTAAATTATTGTTTCTTTTTTTGTCAAGCTAACAATGACCTTCAATATGTTTTCGTAAAAACGCATTGATATTTCGTAAAAACGTAAAAACGAATTATTGTTTCGTAAGTACGATTTTAAATTTCGTAAATACGAAATAATATTTCGAAAAACAAATTCATGTTGCGTAATTACAAATTAATATTTCGTACTTACGAATTTATATTTCGTAATAACGAGAGTAGTATAGAGTATGATGGTTCCGGGACACTTTGAAGCCTAAAAAAGTGTTTATCTATCAAACCAAAGGGTAAGACAGCTCGACATAGCTTACCCATCAACCCAAAAAGTAAGACAGCTCGACATAAAACCCCATTTTATTGATTTAAGAACACCCTCAGGCCAAAATCCCCCGGAACCATCATACTCTATACTACTTATAAATAGAATCAGGCGGAACTTTTTATAATTAAATATATATAAATGAGTTTACAAAAACAAATATATTGTTTAAAGAACGAACATACACGAGTAATGTAAATCCTCAATTGTTACAAAAAAACGGAAGATTAATGATAAAAGCCGCGTGTGCTTAAATGCGGTAAAATTGAAATCTAAAGTTGTAAAAACAAGGCGGTTCAATAGATATTCAAAAGCTATGGGTCAGCAAACGCTTGACTATTTTTTTAAACATTTAGTGAAATAGTTTATTATTGTTTGTTCATTTTCTTTTTGATTATTGATGTTTTTTAAATGTTTGTAATATTTATATATATAAAGGCAGCTTTCTGTTGTAAAAAAAGTATGAAATTAAACAATGATAAACCCCCAAAAA